>NC_081563.1:94544606-94689923 GCF_022355385.1 Mustela nigripes | reverse complement strand
ACGTAGAGTTGCTCATAGTATGTTCTTATAATAGTTTGTATTTCTTTGGTGTTAGTTGTGATCTCTCCTCTTTCATTCATGATTTTATTTATTTGGGTCCTTTCTCTTTTCTTTTTGATAAGTCAGGCCAGGGGTTTATCAATTTTATTAATTCTTTCAAAGAACCAGCTCCTAGTGAAAAACCATAAGAGACTCTTAATCTCACAAAACAAACTGAGGGTTGCCTGGGAAGAGGGGGGTAGAGAGAGGGAGGTGGGGTTAGGGACATTGGGGAGGGTATTGCTATGGTGAGTGCTGTGAAGTGTGTAAACCTGGCAATTCACAGACCTGTACCCCTGGGGCTAATAATACATTATATGTTAATTTAAAAATTTAAAAGTTAATTTTAAAAATTTACACAAAAAAGAAAAAAAAAGAATGGTATATCTATTCTCAAAATGTTCATTCTCCAATAATTAATTAGTTACAAAGGGAAAATAGTAACTCTATAATGGAGAAACTTGAGATCAGTATTAACATCACCAACAATGGGACACATCGACCTCAGATGCACCAAGAAGAAAGCAGTGTCAATTCTGGATTTTTCCTCCCAACATGTGTAATCCAAAACTAATCATGAGGAAAAATCAGACAAGCCCACACTAAGGTATATCTTATGGAATGACTAGCCTGTTTTTCAAAAAAATGTTAAGGTTAAGGAAGACAAAGAAGGAATTAGGAACAGTCCCAGACTGAAGGAGGTTAAAGAGTTATACCAACCAAATGCAAATGTGTGATCCAGAATTATGTCCCAATCCAGAAAAAAATCTGCCATGGAGGACACTATTAGGACAGAGGGTAAAAGTTGAATAATGAATGTTTATAGTTAATAATAATAATATTAAATTTAAACAAAGCACCTATCTATAGATGAGTGGATAAAATGATGTGATATATACACATACAATGGAACAATTATTGGTCATTAGAGCATGAAATCTTGCCATTTGTGACAACATAGATGGACCTAGAGGGCATAACACTAAGTGAAATAAGTCAGACAGTAAAAGACAAATATCATGCAATTTCATTCATATGTATAATAAAAAAAAAAAAAAACAAAAGTATAAAGAACCAAAAAACAGATTTTTAAATACAAAGAACAAACTGGTATTGCCAAAGGGGAGACAGGTAGGCAAGTGAGTGAAATAGGTAAAGGGGATTAGGAGGTACAAACTTCCAGTTATAAAATAAGTCAAGGATATGAAAACCACAGCATTAGGGATAAAGTCACTAACATTATAATAACATTGTACAGTGACAGATGATGATTATACTTATCATGGTGAACACAGTAACATATACAATTGTCAGATCACTATGTTGTACACCTAAACTAATATAATATTGTATGTCGACCATACTTCCATAATAAAAAAAAATGAAAGTACTGTCAGTAGTTTTCCTGATTTTGATCATTGTCTAAGAGAATTTCTTTGTTTTTATTTATTTTTCTAAAGGTTTTATTTATTTATTTTTCAGAGAGAGAGACAGCATGAGCAGGGGGAGCAGCAGGCAGAAGGAGAACAGGCTCCCCACTGAGCAAGGAGCACAAGGCAGGACTCAATCCCAGGACCCTGGCATCATGACCTGAGCCAAAGGCAGATGCTTAACTGACTGAGCCACCCAGATGTCCCACAAATTTCTTTGTTTTGAGAAAAAGCACTTGGATATCAAGGGGTAAAGAAACATGATATCTGCAAGTTGTATTCAAAGAGATCAGAAAGAAAGTGCATGCAAGAGAGAGAAAGAATACTAAAACACATGTGGCAAAATATAGACCAGTCATGAATCTGAATAAAGAGTAAATGACCTCAATTGAGGCAGGAATCTCTCAAAATCCTGGAGGAGAATTTAGGCAATAACCTCTTTGACATCAACCACAGCAACTTTTTTCAAGACATGTCTCCAAAGGCAGAGGAGACAAAAGCGAAAATGAACTTTTGGGACTTCATTAAGATAAAAAGCTTCTGCACAGCAAAGGAAACAATGAACAAAACAAAGAGGCAACCCATGGAATGGGAGAAGATATTTGCAAATGACACTATAGACAAAGGGCTGATATCCAAGATCTATAAAGAATGCCTCAAACTCAACACCCAAAACCCAGATAATCACATCAAAAAATGGGCAGAAGACACGAACAGACACTTCTCCAAAGAAAGCTTATAAATGGCTAAGAGACTAATGAAAAAATGTTCATCATAATCCATGGGGGAAATTCAAATCAAAACCACATTGAGATACCATCTTACAACAGTTAGAATGGCCAGAATTAACAAGACAAAAAACAACAAGTGTTGGAGGGCTTGTGGAGAAAAGGGAACCCTCTTATACTGTTGGTGGGAATGAAAGTTGGTGGATCCACTTTGGAAAACAGTGTGGAGATTCCTTAAGAAATTAAAAATAGAGCTACCCTATGACCCTGCAATTGCACAACTGGGTATTCACCCCAAAGATACAGATGTAGTGATAAGAAGGGCCATGGGCCACATGTGCCCTAATGTTCATAGCAGCAATGGTCACAATCGCCAAACTGTGGAAAGAGCCAAGATGCCCTTCAACAGAGGAATGGATACATACAATGGAATATTACACCTCCGTCAGAAAGGATGAATACTCAACTTTTGTATCAACATGGACAGGACTGGAGGAGATTATGCTGAGTGAAGTAAGTCAAGCAAGAAATTCAATTATTATATGGTTTCACTTACTTGTGGAACACAAAGAATAACATGGAGAACATTAGAAGAAGGAAAGGAAAAGTGAATTGGGTGAAATCGGAGAGGGAAACGAACCATGAGAGACTGTGAACTCTGAAAAACAAACTGAGGGTTTTGGAAGGGAGTGCGGTGGGGGGATGGGTGAGCCTGGTTGTGGGTATTAAGGAGGGCACGTATTGCATGGAGGACTGGGTGTGGTGCATAAACAATGACTCTTGGAACACTGAAAAAATGAAATTAAGTTTAAAATATAAGGGTTGAAGGAAAGGGGACATGATAAAGATGATGTGCATATTATTTAGAGATCGAGACATGTATAAATATGAGAATAGTACCCCTAAGGAAGAGGAGAGAGGTGAGGCATGGAGCCACTGTTTTTGTTATAAAAGTTTAGGACTATTTGATTTCATAAACTATATGCATGTATTACTTAAATAAATTTAAAAAATAATTTAAATGTCAAAAAATGAGCAAATGTGATTCTTTGTATTATTCTTGAAACTTTCCTGAGAGTTTGAGATTATTTCAAAATGAAACAAGTTTTTAAGAATGTAAGTTTTCTTGCTTCCTCATACTGGGCACTACTAACTCTTATTTGTTCTCAGAGGACAATGTCAGGATCATCCTCTCACTTCCAAATGGGATAAACACTATAAGGTGTTTTATTTAGATGGCAAAGCAATTTTTTTTGCCTCCCCCTGGGGCATTGTTTGTACTCCTTCTGTCTTGAATCTTTCTAGCTTTGAGTGCACACTCTTGCCTAGTCTCTCAGGAGACTCTCTTTCTCTTGGTCCAAATGAGGGTCTTGGGCCTGGAGTAGGAAGGAATTTTTAACAAATGGAAGGTTAGTGTTCAGACCTCACACTCTGTTTATGCTGCCCAGAGACATCCCCTGGTCTGACCTCTGGGCACTGCCAAGGTCCATTCTATTGGTCAATTAATATTGATTAAGATTCTTGGAATTCAGAGGTTGAGGAAGCCAAAGGGGAAATGGGGAGGTCTAGATTCTAAACCAGTATTAGTAGAAAGTGAGCAACCTTCATCTGAAGGAAGGCTCTGATTTTACTTCTGTTCTCAGAAGATCAGTGTTACAAAGAGGGGACATAGATGGGGTGTGTCATACTTGGTCAGCTGCAGCCGTGCAGTTGGCCTGCATACCAGCTTTGCCAGCTTGCCACGAGCCAAGCAGCTGAGCAGGAGGAGTAGAACCAGGTGGAGAAGAAAGGGAGAGTAGTTGTGGCAATTAGGCCCCACTGCAGCAAGCAGCTTGTATCCCAGTTAGAATGGTCCTGACCACACAGTTATTATCCACAGAAACTGTTTTCTCTCTGGATCCAGCCAAATGGACCCCATGGAGATGCTCCTAACTCTTAGAGGACCTCTTGGCCATCCATCTTAGGCTACTATGCCAATTCTTGGCCTCCAAGACCCAAGAACCAAGAACCAAGATCAATGGTTCCAGAGGTCCTTCATGCCTTCTCTGCCCCCACCACCATGTACACAGTCCCTGGGAAGTATTTATTTATTTATTTATTTTTAAAGATTTTATTTATTTATTCGACAGAGAGAGATCACAAGTAGGCAGAGAGGCAGGCAGAGAGAGAGGAAGGGAAGCAGGCTTCCTGCTGAGCAGAGAGCCCGATGCGGGACTCGATCCTGGGACCCTGAGATCATGACCTGAGCCGAAGGCAGCAGCTTAACCCACTGAGCCACCCAGGCGCCCCCTGGGAAGTATTTATACCCAGTGAGGGGAAGAGTTTGGAATGTGCTCAGGAGCACTTGTTCTCCAATTTCACATCCCCTTTAATGAACACGTTCTATTTGTTATTTTTCATTTTGGATAATCTCTTTTCTTACTTTGATTGTTATTTCAACACTACCCTAGTTATCATATTTTAAAAATCTACTAAATGTAAACATATAAACACAGAAGAAAATAAACACTATACCCTTTGCTTCCCAAGCAAGCAGTAGAAATTTTAGCTTCATTTGTTTTTAGTTTCCCTATGAAATCTTTAATTGTCCAAGTAACATATGAGTAGGTTCTCACTCTATAATATTCAAACCATAAATAGGTAAGTATCCTTAGAGGTGCTTTGCTGTGCATTTACAAATATGCCCTTATATTTAGGAATTTTAAGTTTCTTGTTTCTGGTTACAAAAGTGTTGCAGTTGACAAAATATTGCTACCTAAGAGTCTACCTTGGTCTTTTTAAATTGCTATAGTATTCCTTTATATCAATATACCCCTTTTAGCTAACCATTTCTCCCTTCTCCTTTTTACCACAGAGTGCTGCCTTGAAATGTTCTGTACCTACCTCTTCAGCAACCATGGAGGGTTTAGATAAAAAATGTTCATCTGAGACTCAGCCTCCTCTCCTCCTTGCTGCTCCAACAGTCACTAAAGAACTCTGGTGAGGACCTATAAAAGCCAACTCACTAATCAACAAAAGAACAAGGTGCTGATAAACCTTCTTCTCTAAAATTGTTCTTTTCCCCCCAAAAAGAAATTCTGCCTCTTGAACCCTTATCAGTGAGAACATAGCATCTCTCTTGCTCTGAGGACGAGCACTGTGGGTCACTTTGACAACGGCCTCCACCTCCACCCTATACAACAGTACCATTTACCTCAATTTTGTAGTTTCCAAGTAAATAGGATCCTGGGCCCTCTCCTCAGTCCAGACTAATATAAACTTCATACACAACCTGGCTTTGCTTTAAGCTTATCAAAATACTGCTCTATTCAGATTGCCTAAACTCCTCTTTTCCCCAATCCTAGAATATCCCTGCCTATTCCTTTGTTGGTTAGGGACTCCTCCATTGTAGCATGCTATCAAATCTAATTTTGTTGAACTTTAGATTTGTCCCTGATGGGCTGTAGCTGCTAGACGCCACCCCTGCCTGCCACATGATTCACCACTCTCTCTTGCTTCCACCCTGCTTCTGTGCCTCGAACCTCAAGCACTCCTACTCTGGCCTTTGACTGCCTGGTCCCTGGCTCCCACATCCACCGGGCTCAACTCTGGTTGTGGTTTGTTTGGAGGATAAGCAAGGAGAAAGGCCCCTGGAGATCATACCAAGTTCTTGTGACCCTAGCAATGCCGCAGAGAGTGTGTAGTATCTAGCTGTTGTGGGGTTAAGTATGCCCAGAGCCCTGGGCTTTTCATGATATTGGAAGACAAACATGCCTCTATCTTTCTATATTTTTAAACTTTACATACTAAAGTTTAATATTTTATATATAGTCAAATCATTAGTGTTCCTTTTTTTAATGTCCACTATTCTATTTATTCTGATACTAGAAAGTTCTCTTTTCAGTTACCTATTGATATGTGGCAAACCACTCTAAAACTTAATAGCTTGAAACAATGATTTATTATTTCTCATCGTTCTTTGGGTTGATGGGATCAACTTGGTTGTGCTTTCGTGGGATCTTGCATGTGGTAACCCCATGGTCAAAACTGGTGTCATCTGAATGCTTACCAGGACTGGATGTCCAGGATGGCTACTTCACTCTGTCTGGCACCTGGACTGAGATGACTGGATTAAAAAAAAAAGACCATTTTTCATTTGAAAGAAACACATAAAAAATAAGAATACAGAATGAGTGAAAGAAATGGGAAAGAATGGGAAATTATATATCTGACAAGTATCAAAAGAAAGCTAGTATAGCTGTATGAATGTTAAACAAACTAGATTTTCATGACACAAAGCATTTCTCGAAATAAAGAATCACTTCGTAAGGATGTACCACTGTAACAATCTAAGCAATCTAAAACTGAATGCCCCTAATAACATAGCCTCAAAATATATAAAGAAAGAAAATTGACAAAACTACAAAGAGAAATATATAAAATCACCCATTAGTGGGTAATTTTAACAAGCTATTTTCAGTAATGGATAGATCAAACACACCAAAAGAATAATGAAAGATATAAAGGATTTGAACACAATTAGCAGGCTTTATCTGACTTGTACAGAATACTGCACCCCTCTGCTGCAGGAGACACATTAATAAACATTAATTGCATCCTCAGCCACAGAGCAAGTTTCAACAAATACAGAATGATTGGTACAATAGCAGACTTCATAGCTGCATTTAAAGAGTACATTAGCTGCATTGGTCATAGTTGTTCTTCCTTCTTGAAACATGTTCTTCTCTTGGCCTCTAGGACACAGTCTCTTGAGTTCTTTCTCATTTCACTGGCAGCTTTTTCTCAGTCTCCTCTGAGATTTTTCCTCATCTTTTTGATCTCTAAATATTGAAGTTCCCTGGAGGCTCGGTGCTCACAACTCTTCCCTTCCTTTTTAATACTAGCCCAAAGTAATTACATCCATATTTATGACTTTAAATAACACATATATACTGCTGACTTCCAAATTAAAGTCTCCAGCCCAAATTCTTGCCCCGGGTTTCAGATTGATAGATCCACCTGCCTACTGCCTTCTCCACTTGGAGGTCTAATCAGCATATCACATTCAACATGTCCAAATCTGAGTTCTTGATTTTTCCCCAAACCTGCTCTTCTAGCATTCTTCCCACCTTAGTAAATGACCACTCCATTCTTCCAAATATTCAGGCTTAAATCCTTGGCATTTCCTGTATCATATCTCTCTCTCTCTCTCTCTCTCTCTCTCTCTCTCATCGCACAATAACAAATCCTGTCATCTTTCTTCTTATGGCCTCTGCTACTACCACCCTCAGCTATGCCATCATTATTCCCCAACCAGACTAATACTGTCCTAACAGGTTATTTCAATTATGTACTGCTGTGTAATAAACAGTCCCCACATTAATGGCTTAAGGCAACACCAGTTTATTTATTATTTCTCATGATTCTGTGGGTTGACCAGGCAGTTCCACAGCTTCATGTGGTGTCAGCTGGGGTATAGGATGGCTAGGATTAATATGATCTCACTCTTGCAGCTAGCAGCTTGTGATGACAGCTTAGTTGGGAGCTCAGCGTGCACTATTAGCTCTTGGCCTCCACACTGGCCTCAGCTCCTCTACACGAACCTCAGCTCTCCATGTAACTACTTAGGCTGCCGCACAACATGGGTTCTATGAAGGAGCTACCCTGAAAGGCAAATGGAGATTTCTTAAATCACAGCCTTGGAAGTTAGACAGAATTACCGCTATGCATTCCTTTAGTCAAGGCAGTCACAGGACCAGCCAGATTCAAGTAATGAGAAATAAACTCCACTTCTGGATGGGAAGAGCAGCAAAGAATCTGTGGTCATTTTTTAACCCCCACAGTTCTGCCTGCTTCCATTTTTCTCATCCCATAATTCTCCACATAGCTTCACGACTTTGTTCTTTGAAAACATAAGTCAGACCATGTCACTCCTATTCTAAAAACTCCTTAGTAGCTTCTTCTCTTGTCCAGACTAAAACTGAAGTTTTTCATCATGATTGTCAACTCTGTTTCATCTGATCCTTGCTCCCCCTCCCAGTTCTCATCGGCTACTCACCTCATTCAAGTCACATTAGTCCCTTGATGTTTCTCAAAATCCCCAGTCACGTTTCTGTCTGGGGGCATTTGCGTTGGCTGTTCCCTCTGCCTACATCCCACAGATCTTTGCCTGGTTCACTCACTCCCTTACTTCCTGCAGGTGTTTAATCAAAACTTTTCATCCTGAGGACCTCCTCTCTAGAATAAGAAAAACTAATCTATGACAATAAAAGTTAGGGGGAGGTACCTCTGGGTGGAGGTGGAATTGCCTGGAGGACCACAAGGGAACATTCAGGCGGCATGAAAATGTTCTGTACTTTATTTGGGATGATGATTCCCATGTGGATATTGTTTCTGTTATCTATTGCTGTGTAACAAATTTGACCCCACACTCAGTTATGCAAAGCAACTATTTATTAACTCTGAGAGTTTCTGTGGGACAGGAATTTGGACAGGGCACATTAGGAGCAATGTATTCTGTTATGTCTGGGATCTCAGCTAGAGAACTGAAGTCTGGGGGCTAGAATGATACAAAGACTCATTTACTTTTTATTTGATGTTGATGTTGACCAGGACCTTAGCTGGGGCTTTGGTCAGAACACCTACACTGGCCTCTCCATGTGGCTGTGTGGCTTCCTCACAGCGTGATGGATGGGTTCAGAGAGAAAGAGAGGGAGAGAGACTGTCAGGTGGAAGATGTTTTGTCTTGTCTAACCTAGCCTCAGAAGTCATACTGTGTCCTTTTTACCACATTCTATGCACTGGAATTAAGTCACAAAGGCCACAGAATTTTTAGACACATTTTAACGCAACCACGGGTCTGAACAATTGCCAAAACCCATTGACTGAACATTTAAGAATTGTTCATCTTATGGTATGTCAGTTATACCCCAATTTTAAAAATGGAAAAATAACTTTCTTTGACCCTAGAATAGAAGCTCCACCCCACCATTACCGTCCATCCCCTTGCCCTGTTTTAAAGTAAAATAAAAGCACTTATCACAGTCCAACACAGTATTGCATGTTGTTTTTTTACTTATTTACTATCTCTCTCCCACCTTAAACAAGACTTCAAAGTTTAAGAAAGCAGGCATTTTGTGCCCAACACTCAGCACCTACAACAGAGTCCAGCATGCATCAGCTGCTCAGTAAAGATTTGTCAAATGTTACTGAGTATGTTGAATGGCTCCAGGAAAGGAAGACCATCAGCAGAAAACAAATGGCAATAGGCGATATATATCAACATATTAAATGCAGATCACAACTGTCACAGCCATTCAGACAATGGAAGGAGCATCTAATTCTGAACAGTTAGAACCAGAAGGATCCTTAGAGGTGACTTGGTGTAGCTCCTCATTTTACAGGTGAGGAGGGTAGGATCCAAAGGAGGGGAAAAGCTTATTTAAGGTCACACAGCAGTAGGTTTAGGAGCCAGGCAGCATGACTTGGGTCACTAGGTAAAGTTAAAGCTCCAGATGTTTTATTCTTCTGGAGAAGGATAGCTGCTCCCTCTAGGGCAACACCTTTTCAGAAAGGATCATTCCTACCCTGACAATGCTGGCTGGACAAAAATGAATGAAATTTTAGAAATGGGACTATGAATCGGACAATAAAATTCATGCTCACATATTGGCAGAATTTCTGTTTATGATACAGAAGGGCAATGCATGCTTTTTGGAGTTTTTAGGTCATTTGATTTGCCTTGGGTAGTGGAATCAGCTGCATAAAAAAATTCCTGGTCTTTAGAGTCATAAAATCCTCTTTTTTCCCCACCATCAGCTAAAGAACTCTCTGTAAAAGCTCAAGATTTCTGAGCCAATTCTCAAGAAAGTGATTCCATGATAGAAACATAGAAACATGTTTATGGTTATTCACTCATGAAAAAGCTTTGGGATCCCTATCTTTGTTGCATTTCTGAGAGTGCTAATTAATTTAAAACATTCTCCTATTATGCTGTACTACATCTGGAGTATGAGCAGCACACATTGTGCAGCCTTAAGCCAAATAATGACTCATTTTTGCATAACACAAGAGTCCAATTCTATGTTTTAGCTCTTATTCAAGGTTTTTGAATGATTCTATTTAAGTAACATCTGTTAGGACAAAGGAACACACTAATTCAGGTGGAAGATTCATTTCAGAAAAGAATATGAGGATCCACAGAACAGTGTGAACCAGGTTTTTAAAAAAAAGAGACAAGAAACGAGAAATGGTGCTTGCACACTTTATACACTAAATTACTAATGTATTTTCTACTTCAAATTGATATCATTGTGTCACAAGCAAAATCAGCCATTGGTGATTTTTAAAATACACAATTCTTCTCCTTTCTATCTTGGTCCCCATCTTCACGATTAGCATTACTTTGGAGAAACCACAGGCTGAGTTCAGGAGACATTATGGGGCCAAATCTTGCCCATGATGATGTTTCTTTCTTCCTTCCTTTCTATTTTTTCTGGAAACTACCTGTGCTTTATTTTTTTTTCTCTTTTTTCCTCTTTTCCCCCATTTTATTTCTTTTCAGTGTTCCAGAATTCATTGTTTATGCACCACACTCAGTGCTCCATGCAATACATGCCCTCCATAATACCCACCACCAGGCTCACCCAACCTCCTACCCCTCCAAACCCTCAGTTTGTTTCTCAGAGTCCACAGTCTCTCATGGTTTTTCTCCCCCTCCAGTATCCCTCAATGAAAATGTTTCTAATAGCAATAGACTTAATTCAAATTCAGCATCACCAAATGGATGATCTTAAGTTTATCTGCTTAAGCAATGAATGAATAATGAGGCAGGATCGGCTGCATTGCTCTCTTTTTCTTTTTTCTTCCTTTTCATAATTTTCATGGACCGTACATTCCAATTTTCCAGTTTGTGCTTCAGTTAAAATCGCATCAGCCTACTTAGATACTTCAGGCTCTCTGAGAGCCATCTGCTATTTCCCCCCTTTCATACTGCTGCAGTGACTCCCACCCATCCTGCAGAGACACTACAGATCTGTATCTCTCATAAAGCTTTGTACACTGTAGATGCCCAGTAAATGTTTGTCAACTGCATCTATGAAGACAGAATGGCCTTTGTACTCCTCTCCTCTTCAAAAAGAGTATTTCTCAAATCCTAGATGCATGTTTGGCATGTTTAGAGACAAATATAATTTCAAAATTAATAATATTTGTGAAATCTGTCTGAGGAATATACTGAGTCACACATGTAAGTTGGTGCTTAATCCTGCCTCTGTCGAGCCCTAACCCTGGCCATGTGGCTCATAAGTATGAGACACTGATCACGTGGACAACGAGGCAAACAGAGGAGCTGAACTTGTATGTATCCATTTGCACTGTGACTTAAATATGGCTCACTTGTGAGTGAGCAAGTAGTTCGATGGGGCATGAGTGAGTGAAGTTAGCACATACCAGAGCAGTGGAAGACAAAATCCAAAAAATGAAATGAGGACACTGTAGAGGGCCAAGGACGCTAGCCTGAGGAGTGTGAAATCCATTCTACAGAAATCAGAGAGCTTTTTTTTCAACAGTGACAACAATGCTCATGGAGGTCATTCCTATAATCATCAAGCATATATTTAAGTAAAATGGTACAACTACTTTGAAAACAGTTTGGTAGTTTCTTACAAAGTTAAACATATACCTACCATCCAATCATTATTCCTAGGTATTTGCTCTAAGGAAATAAAAATGTACCTCCTCAAAAAAACCTTGTACAAGAAGGTCCATTGGAGTTTTATTCCACAAACTGGAAACAACCCAAATATCCATTAATTAATGAATGGGTAACCAAATTGTGGTACCTCCTCACAATGAGATCCCACACAGCAATTAAAAACATGATGGAGTCATACGGCATGGATCAATTTCAAAAACATCATACTGAGTATAGGAATCCAGGCAAAAGACTATAAATGGTATGAGTTCATTTACAGGAAATTTAGAAAAAAACCAACCTATTGTATGGGGACAAAAAGCAGATCAAAGGTTGCCTGAAGCCAGGGTTGAGGAGGGAGTTGCCATAGCACAAAACCACAGGAGGACTTGGGGGGCAATGGAATTGTTCTATATCTTGGTTGTAGTGGTGGTTATCCAAGTATATACATCTGTGAAAACTCATTGAACTGTACATGTACATGTGAAATGGATGCATTATAATTTATGTAAATTATACCCCAATAAAGGTGAGTGGTGGGGAAAAACTACATTTGGGTACAGCTCTACACAAGGCAAAGAGGAGACAGAAGAGACTTCCCTAAAGTATGTGTCATCTAGAATGAAGATGAGGTAAAGTCTCATAACACAGACCCTATACTGAAGAACAACAGATGTCAGGGTAGATATGAAGAAGAAATAAAAGAGCAGAGTGTGTGTGCGTGTGTGCGCGTGTGCGTGTGTGTGTGTGTGTATGAAGGGATCTCTATGGACCAGAATTAATTAATAACATGTCAGTTTTGCTGAAGATCTTGTTTATCTTGCTCTTCCCTCAAGACCTGCTTCCATTCCCACCTCCTCCATAAATACATGTTGGACTAGCTACCCACAGCAACCATTTCTTCTTTCCCTCCTCTGCATTCTGCTAGTAAGTTCTGTGTATTTAATTTGTTTGGAGATAAACATGGTCTTCTTTTTCTTGAACTGATATTCAAATTGCTTGTCACTACTTAATTTTAAATGTGGTCATGCCTCATCTCATCATCTGTAACAAGCTCCTTAAGAGAGCACTGTATCCAGGATCTCTAACAGTTCTTTAACCTTAGCAGGTGGGCAATTTTTGTAGGTGTTCTTGACTCAATAAGATTTTCAGTTCCTAAAACTGGACCGTGTTAACAACTGGGGGTAAGGAAGAGGCAGCTATGTCTTATTACGCTTGTACTTTGGGACTGAGAAGGAAGATACCGAGGTTTGTGAACCCCTTGTTAATTCATCTCCACTCCTATTTCTATCACAACGTCAAGACCCTTTTCAGACAGTGTCTTCTCTGAATCAAATTGAAATTGAGTTGATATATTTACCCAATCATTTCATATCCCACTGATGTGTTTTTCAATCGAGAATCAGCCAGGGTAGTCACATTTGTATGCGAAGTCTGCCAACTGTGGCCAGAAACCGGGTCTCTGTTCAAGACACACCTTGACAAGTGGATTAGATGTTCTAGTGAAAAGCAGATAAATGTCACTCATGTCACTATAAATAAAAGTCTGGGCCTGCTTATCAGCTTGTAGGGTTGAGGTCTTACCTTCAACACTTCTGAGTGCTTTACACTTTATTATCCTTTAAACAAGGTCTTTTCCATCCGGCTTCCCCATTTATACCCCCAGAGGGAATTATTACAGTTCAACTCCTTGAAATATGTGCCTTCTGTCAACTCCCTGTCTTTTGCTTTAGGAGACGGTACAACCTGTGGCCTTAAACAGAAATCCCCCAGAATTTTCTCAGATGTCATATTAGGAAATGAAATGTAGTAGGACCCTTTCATAGTGCTGGATCTAGGACATCTTTTACTGGCATTACAAGTGAATAATGTTCTAGCAGGCTTTGACTATTTGGGGTTACATTTTAGAGCATGGGATTTGTCATTTAAATCCATGTAATAACAAGTAAGGATTTAGACTCATGGTTTTGGTCAAACCCTGTTCTTGGCAACCTAATGTAGCCAAAGCTTGCTAAAACCTCAGTAGCAGCCTGTACATACTTACACATTTGTAGCACCATTTCCCTGCATTTCTGAGGGATACAAAGCCTACAAGATGCCTTGCAAGATGTGGGGGAGGTTCCCATGATTGGAGAAATTTAGAGATGGGGGCATACAAAAAGCCTCTAAAGGGGCCATAGAAATATGGTCCCTTTAGCTCAAATTTAACCCAATGCTCCCAAAGTTATTTGGCCACGGATCCTCTTTCTCACACACTTTGGGGTGCACTACTCATTGTTATATCTCCTTAGTTAACTTAAGGTATGAGTATATAGTGAGAAGGTTTGCAGTTAAATAGTCTTTATGAATAAATTTTGCAATGTGTACATATTCAGGCCTTAAAAATACATCTTTTGATTATCTACATTACTGTATTGCCTCTTTCTACCTTTATTTCTGATCTAAATTCTGAAGTTTAATGAAGACAGGACTGCATATAAACAAACATGCTCGTGTGTTTGTTCACCAAGGTCATGTTCATTTGTAACTGTGAATTATACTTGGTGATGATGAGTGCAGAATGTTTTAGGTAGCAAGGAGCATTTGAGACAACATCTGAATATATAAAAAATCTTAGAAATATGAAAAAACAAAGCTTTGCCTTGATCTAAGAGCACTAACATATAGACTCCATTTCCATTTTATGTTATAAGACACAGATTCTCTAAGTGTTTGGTCTCAGGACTCCTTTATACTCTTAAAAATTATTGAGCACCCCAAGGAGCTTTTGTTTGTGTGCTTTGTATCTATCAATGTTTACCATGTTCCAAATTGACCTTGAGAAAATTCTAAAATGCTAATTTATCAGTTCACTTAAAAATAGAAAAAAACTTGTTCCTGTTAACATAGTTTATGAAAATAACTCTATTTCCCCAACAAAAGACATTTAGTGAGAAGAATGACATTATTTTACCTTTTTTGAAATCCTTCAACATCTGGCTTCAGAGAGGACAACTGGCTTGCCACCACATCTGCTCCGGATATTCAATCTATTAAGATATCACATCCCATTGCCCCTGAAAAATTCCACTCTACACTTGGAGAATGAGAGTGAAGAGGAAAAATCACATCTGAATATTATTATGAAAATAGTTTGGACCTCATGGCCCCTCCCCCAAAGGGTCTCCTGGACTCTAGGGATCTCTGGACCACATTTTGAGAACTATTGGTCTCAGAATTCAATTCAATAAACATATTTATTTTGAATCTACTGGATGCCCACCTCAAGGTAAATGGAAAGACACAAATTGGCCTCCAGGGAACTTAGAGTGTCTCTTTCCACACCTCCTTATTTTCAATCAAATCTTACTGTTATTTCAAGACTCAGTGTGTTCCACTTCCTCTCTATCACCTGATGACCCTGTAAATAACTAGATTTCTGTCTTTTCTAAATGTCTGCAGCAATTGTTGTCTGTGCAGTTCATTTGGAATTTCAATCATACACTGTGGTATGAGACTTTGGTTTTGGTAAAACTGTGACTTATTTTATTATTTCATATTTTTAAAATATTTACATATTTATTTGAAAAAGAGCATGAGTGGGGGTAGTAGCAGAGGGAGAGGGACAAGCAGACTCAACCCACGTGGGGCTCGATCCCATGACCCTGAAATCATGACCTGAGCCAAAATCAAGAGTCAGATGCTTAATGGACTGAGCTACCTAGGTACCTCTTATTATTTCATATTTTGTGGCTGTATCTTGTCCTTGCTACTGACAGTAGGCTCTTTGAGAAATAATTTATTTTGCTTATGGTGCCCAACATATATAGCAAAGACTGTGGACCCTAAATATCTATTTAACAATTTGATTTGCAACTTTATTAAGGATTGTGACATAGATAATGCTACATTTTCACCAATCCTGTATCCTTCTCTTATCCTCAGGCATTCAGGAAGACTATTCTTCCTTATCTCCTCTGCAGCTGGGTTGGGACTAAATGACTGGATTTTGATCAAAGGGACCAAAATGGAAATAAAAAAGTCACAACCAAGCCTGGCCTTTAAAAATACCCAAGATTGCCCTCCTGCTAGGTCTTTCCTTTGTAGCAATGGTGCTGGTCACATGTTGAACTGGCGGACTTACAGGAAGAAAGCAGCTGGATCCTTGATTCACCATACGGAGGACACCTTTGGGGTGCCACGCAACCCCACATATGGTAAGCTAATAAGATTTCAGGTATTATTTATTACCTCAGCAGAGCCTAGCGTATCCTGATAGATCAAGGAGAATGCTCACTAATGAAATAGGAAAGAGGAATAATGAAATAGTAGATGGGAGTACCATGTTGGAAGTCAGGGGAGTGCTACGGAAGATGAGAGTGGACAGGAACAAATTTGGGCTCACATTGTGGGAGATATTCATGCAGAAGAGGAAAAAGAATAAATAGAATTTGAATTGGCAGAAAGGTGGTGGGAAGACTAGCAGCATATACTCAATAAGATGGGAATGAGTAGGAAATACGAGAGAGAGAGAATGAAGACAGCCTTGACATTAAGGAGTTAACAGTAGATGGGGGCTGGAATAATGAAGCTCTACTAGATTATTAAATTGTCCAAAATCTTTTAGGTGGAACTCATGAATAAAATAGATAGGTTTCTTCAAAGCAAAAACCCAATGGATAACCATTCAATGACTAAGAGTTGCTCGGTGCTTAGCATGTTTGGGGCTGTGCTCTGAGTATTTTATCAATGAATCTTCACAGAAATCCTGCGAAGTATATAATCCTCATTTTACTGTTGGGAAAACGAAGGTGTAGAAAACAGGCCAATATATTAGTCATGGTTCTCCAGAGAAAAAGAATCAACAGGTATGTGTGTGTGTGAGAGAGACAGAGAGAGAAAGAGAGAGTGTCAGAGACACAGAGACACAGAGAGAGACAGACGGAGAAACAGTGAGAGAAAGAGAGAAATAAGCTTTCAGGACTTTTTTTCTGGCATTGGCTCACATAGTTGTGGAGCTTGGCAAGTCCAAAATCTAATGGGGGAGGCTGGTAGACTGAAGACTCAGGAAAGAGTTGCAGTTCAAGTCCGAAGGCAATCTGCCTGCAGAATTCTCTTACTCAAAGTAAGTCTGTCTTTGTTCTCTTAAGACCTTAAACTGACTAGATGAGGTCCAATCATTGTAGAGAGGAAACTGCTTTACCTGAAGTCTACCCATTTAAATGTTAATCTTGTTTCAAAAAATAAATTTCAACTCTTGCATTCCTCCAGGAGTAAACTGCTGGACAGTAGAGTATGTGTGTCTTCAACTTTAGTGGATCACATGGAATTCTTTTTCCAAGAGATTCTACAAATTTACATTCTTACTATACTTGGTATAGTCAGACTTTCGAATTTTTCTTTAAAGATTTTGTTTATTTATTTGAGA
The DNA here is from genome assembly GCF_022355385.1 of Mustela nigripes. NCBI lineage: Eukaryota > Metazoa > Chordata > Mammalia > Carnivora > Mustelidae > Mustela > Mustela nigripes. The sequence continues at coordinate 94,672,646 of NC_081563.1, read as the reverse complement.
GAGAGAGAGAGAGACAGAGAAAGAAAGAATGCGAAAGAGTATGAGATAGGAGAAGGTCAGAGGGAGAAGCAGACTCCCCGTGGAGCCAGGATCCTGATGTAGGACTTGATCCTGGGACTCCAGGATCATGGCCTGAGCTGAAGGCAGTTGCCCAACCAACTGAGCCACCCAGGTGCCCCAGACTTTCTAATTTTTGTCAATCTATTAGATGTATAATGTTATCTCACGGGGTTTTAATTTGCAGTTCTCTGATTGAGACGGAGCACTTTTTCACATATCTTGGCCATTTAGAGTTGCTCTTTGGGAAAGGCTGGTTCAAATCTTTATCTGATTTTTGTGTTGAGTTTTATGCCTCCTTCTAATAGATTTGTAAGTGTTCCTTACATATTCTACATGTTAGTGCTTTGTCAGTTGTAAGTGTTGCAATGATCTTTCCTAATTTTGTGGTGGGCTTGTCTTCTTACTGTCTTTATCATGTTTTGGGAGAACAGAGTTCTTAACTATAATGTAGTCAGTTTTATGTCTTTCCCTTAATAGTTACTGTTTTTCGTATCTCCACCACCCAGAACCTATTGGGGGTGCCTGGGTGGCTCTGTGGGTTGGGCCTCTGCCTTCGGCTCAGGTCATGATCTCAGGGTGCTGGGATCGAGCCCGACACCAGGCTCTCTGCTCAGCAGGGAGCCTGCTCTCTCCTCTCTCTCTGCCTGCCTCTCTGCCTACTTGTGATCTCTGTCAAAAAAATAAAATCTTTTTTTAAAAAAGGTTTTCTATAGAACTGCCCTATGACCCAGCAATTGCACTATTGGGTATTTACCCTAAAGATACAAACGTAGTGATCCAAAGGGGCACGTGCACCCGAATGTTTATAGCAGCAATGTCCACAATAGCCAAACTATGGAAAGAACCTAGATGTCCATCAACAGATGAACGGATCAAGAAGATGTGGTATATATACACAATGGAATACTATGCAGCCATCAAAAGAAATGAAATCTTGCCATTTGCGACAACATGGATGGAACTAGAGCATATCATGCTTAGCGAAATAAGTCAAGCAGAGAAAGACAACTAACATATGATCTCCCTGATATGAGGAAGTGGTGATGCAACATGGGGGCTTAAGTGGGTAGGAGAAGAATAAATGAAACAAGATGGGATTGGGAGGGAGACAAACCATAAGTGACTCTTAATCTCACAAAACAAACTGAGGGTTGCTGGGGGGGAGGGGGGTTGGGAGAAGGGGAGTGGGTTTATGGACACTGGGGAGGGTATGTGCTTTGGTGAGTGCTGTGAAGTGTGTAAACCTGGCGATTCACAGACCTATACCCCTGGGGATAAAAATATATGTTTATAAAAAAAAAAGGTTTTCTAGTTTTTCCTTTAATATTTAGGATTATAATCTGACTAGAGTTTTGTTTTGTTTTAGTTTTGGGTAGATTATCCAATTGCATGTTTTTCATATAAAGAATTACTCTAAAATAATTATTTTTAAAGATTTACTTATTTATTTTAGAGAGTAAGAAGGGGGGGCAGAGGGAGAGAGAGAATCTCCACCCGACTTCCTGTTGAACACAAAGCCTGATGCAGGGTTCGGTCTCACAACCCTGAAATCATGACCTGAGCCAAAAATAAGAGTTGGAGGCTTAACTGACTGAGACATCCAGATGCCCTTCTATCATCATTATTTTTAAAAGTATCCTTTCCCCACTTCTCTCCAATGCAAACTCCATCATTTTTCAAGTGTTTATACATGTGCGGGTCCATGCATATGCATTTTCAAAAAAACACAATAGTAAGTTCATAGTTCTCCTAACATGATCCAACTATCAAACATTACTAACCCTTTAAGCAGAAGGGGATGCAAGTTCCTTGGATCATGTTTACTCTTCTAGATACTCCATAACTTAAATACTACTATATAGAATTAACAATACTTAAATACTGTGTTGTATAGTCAGTGCATATTATGTTACATAAAAAGAAGTGAGAATATAAAGATATTATACACACACAAACACTCATAACAAAATGAGGAAATACAACAATTACAGTTCTCATTTCTGGGTAGTTGGTAGTCAGAACTACCCTCTTCCACTATCTGCTCTGTATTTCCTTTGCCTTCGTCAAATACCTCAGTTGGTCTTCGTTCTTTACTTTGTTCTTTACTTGGTTCTTTACTTGGTGGGGTAACTAAAACCTTCACGTCTGAAGAGTCTCAGCCTTTAGCAGTCCTGCCTGAATTGGGTTGTGGTTTTCCATTGACTTTAATTCATAAGGCATGGTGATACTAAGAAATGCTCAAGAGGTCTCCTATATTCTGGGCACACTGTTTTTTACCCTCACCATGGAGTAGCAGCCCCATTTACCCTGGTAGTCATGGTCCATCACAGTAAGTCCCTTCTTTGCCTCAGTTTAAAATGACCTGGTAGCAGTCTTAACTTATGGTTCAATGGAATCATTACCGTGTATCCTGGTGGAAGCATTCCTTGCTTTGAAACTAAGACCTATAGGTCAGCAGGGTAAAAGGTCACAAAAACAGCAGGCAAAATTTTTGCTAGTGGGTCACTGTGGGTAATAGTGAGGATGCCACTCCTATTTCCACCCCTCCATTCCAGGACTACCAAGTCTTGGCTATGGGAGAACTAGCATCATATACTGAATGCTGTTTTAAGGCATATACAGGCTCCTGGAGAACCTTGTCTCAGTCCTGTAAGGTACTGATTGCCACCTGATACTCTAAAAGAGTTTCAGAAAGTCATTCCACTGTTCTATCAAGCCAGCTGCCTCAGGATGGTAGAGAACACAGAAAGCCCAGTGAATTTTATGAGCATAGGCTACTGCTGCACTTCATTGATATGAAGTGAGCTTGCGTATGAGGCAGAACCATCTATGAACCAGGCCTTAGTTTTCTCTTCTTTTACATTACGCCAGGTCTAGCATTTCTAACTCTCTCACAGTGGGCCATCTTTTTATCCATGTTTTAGCCAACCAACCAAACTGTCAGAGCCCTTTTTAACCCCCCGAGATGCAACATTCAATACAGAATCCCTGCTCAGTGTGCCCATCTCACTAAATGTGGCCTGATCCAACTTTCTTCTACCTTATTTCATACAGTTAATATCCCTTCCCACACATACTCTCTGGATTTCTGTCTGGATAAATTAGAAAACTCAAGCAGTTCTTCTGGAAGGTAGTGTACCTCATGAGTCACACTTTGCACCTCACTTTTAGTGGCCTGCTGGGACTTGTGTTTAATTATTGGTTGCTATAGCTAGAATGAATGCTTGTGCTCCCCACAAATTCATATGTTGAAATCCTAACCCCAAGATGATGGCATTAGGAGATGGGGCGTTTGGGAGATAGCTACTCATGAATGGGATTAGTGCCCTTATAAAAGAGACCTTAAGGAGATCCTTGCCTCTTCTTCTGTAACGTGACATTACAGTGAGGAGAGGACTGTCCATGAGGAAGCAGGTCCTCACCAGACACTCGACCCCGCTAGTTCCTTGATCTTGGACTTCCCAACCTCCAGAGCTGTGAGAAACCAATTTCTGGTGTTTATAAACCACCCGGTCTATGGCACTTTGTTATGGTGACCCAAACAGACTAAGACATTGCCTAGAAGCAAAGAGGAGTGGTGAGAATGGGTCCTGAAGAGAATCAGTATTGTCTTTCAGGGCATCTGCCTGAGGGAAAGCCATTACAGTTTCTGCAGGTAATGCAGAGTAAATCCTCTCAGGTGGGAATAGAGAGACTATTTCTACAGGCAAAGACAAATCAGAGTTAACGGTCTTAAAGCTCCCAACTCCAAGACACCTGGGTGGCTCAGTTGGTTAGGCTGCTGCTTTCAGCTCAGGTTCATGATCCCAGTAGTCCAGGGATCGAGTCTCACCTCAGGCTCCTTCCTCACAGGGAGCCTGCTTCTTTCTCTTCCTCTGCCTACTTGTGTGTGCTCTCTCTCTCTGATAAATAAATAAAATCTTAAAAAAAAAAAAAAAGCTCCTAACTCCATCGGTTTTCTCACATGTCCCCATCCCACTTTCTAGGATCTCATTCTTTCCCAGTCAGTGCCTTTACCTTAATAGGAGACACCCTGTGAGGCTGGGAATTCAATGTGTGTTGTAGATCAGTCACTCAAACAATGAGGTTCTGAGTTTGGCTCTCAGCAATTTCAGCCCTCCTGTAGGTGATAAAAGTCTCTTTCTGGGCATATATAGACACTATTAGGTCATTTATGTGATGCTTGAGTTGAGAAATTGAATCCCTGAGCTCATCTTTTTCTTCCCCAACTTTGTTCAGTGATGTTAGGAGAAACCAACTCAAGCACATATTTCAGAACACAGCTCATATGCTCCTCCCACCTTTCAGGTTCCCTCCCCTCTCTACCTTTTTTACCCTCATCTTTTCTGCCCCAAATTTCAATTTTTGTACATCTTTCAGGCAAAGCAAATTTAGCACCCAGTGAATTAGTTGTGTACTCCTCAAATGTTGTTACTGGTTTGTTTGTATTGTTTCCTTTGCAAGGGATAGGAACTTAGTCCAAACCAGCTTAGCAAAAGGAGAATTTATTGGTTCATGGAACTAAGGGACAGGTTTAGCAACCAAACTGCAGGAAGAGGAATTTAGCTGTACTCAAAAATCACTGGAACCAGGAACTAAAATCTGCTTCTCTCCTCGCAGATGGGCAACAAATCCCATTCTTATCTTTCAGCTTTCAACCATCTGGGAGGGGTGCCTTCGCTTCCTTACCGTTCAAAGCTCAAAAATGCTGGGCAAGGACTCTCACTGTTCTGACTTACCCAGCTGTCCTTCCCCCCATATGATGTGTGTGTGTTCATATAAGAACACAGCACCTCCCAAGGAAACCAAATAGGTGAGGAGGAGGGGCTGTTTCCAGGAGAAATGAGGGATTTCACCACACATATTAATAATTTCAGCAATCCTTAAGTAAAATATTGGATAACATTTTCGCTAATTTCTGCAACACTTTAAGCAAAACGGCATCAGATCACGGGGAGGGGGGGGGGGCAATAAATATTGCATGCCAGGTAGCAATGAGAAATACTTTCCGAGAGGCCTCTTGAGGTGAGCCTTTAGGATTGAGTGTGATTTGTCAAGCCAGGAGGGGATTCCAGGGAGAGAGAGAGTTCCAAGCTTGAACAAATGGACATAAATACCTCCTCTTCCAGAACTCTCTTTTTATATTCTGCAAAAATGTATTTGATGCCACCATAAAACAAAGGATAAAAGTATCCTTTCAGTGCAAAGTTAGAGGATTAAATGATCTTTAGTTGGACTGAAACACAAGCTGTGTGAATAAACAAGTGACTAAATCCCCAACTTGACTTTCTCATCCGCCCCATAAAGATGGTAATGGTACCTTAAGGCTCAAGTAACGATTAAATGAGATAATGCCGAAGCCAATGCTTTCACACATCGTAAAGGCTCAAAAAACCTGCTAGATCTCAGCAGTTATACTCATAAATGTAGCTGAAAAAAAAAAGAATTAAATGCGAAATCCCAGCTAGATACCATTTTTTAAGTATTCAGAGTCAACTCGTTATGCAAACCAAACACCGTGAGGTCAAAATATTTAAAATTAATCCTTTTAATAGTTCAGGTACGCACAGTGTTACAAAACCAGGAGAAACCAGGAAGGAGAGTTGACGAGTGGGTTTAGATGCTCTGATTTTGTCAACTGAGAGGTGAGAAACAGGTGATCAAACCCATAAAGAGCACCCGAGGACCTGCTGAGCGCCCGGATTGCGCGACCCAGGGGAAGCTGCAGCGAAGGCACAGCCTGGGGGCCCACACAACTCAGACGCGCAGGAGCGCGGAATCTACGCCTGGCCCCAGCAACAAAGAGCAACCCAAGATGGGGGCTCCCCCAGCCCTCACCACTCCGCCTGCAAAAGAACCCTGCCCCGCCCCCCGGCCGGTCAACGTCCCTAGCGGCGCGGTCGTGACGCCATTTCCTGTCGCCGGCGCGCACGTGGGAGGAAGTGCCGGTGCCCGCGGCCGCCGCTCTTGCTTGTCTCTCTGGTTACGTTCGTCCGCCGGCCGGGCCGCTTATTCCAGCTGGGCAGCCGCAATGGGAGTCCCGGCTTTCTTTCGCTGGCTCAGCCGCAAGTACCCGTCCATCATTGTCAACTGCGTGGAAGAGAAGGTGAGGAGGCGCCTGACGGCCGCCAGGGGCTCAGACGCGTTTAGGCCGCGGCCCTCGGCGCCCGCCACCTGCCCCCGGGGCACGGTGCTGGGTCCCGCGCCACCCTGTCGGCCCCGCGGACAGGGCGGCCCGACACGCTTTTGGGCACCGGCACCCGGAATCAGGGCCCGGGAAAGCGGGCAGGGCGGGGCAAGAGCCGAAAGGGGTACGAACTCACTTGAGGGCTGTTCCTCCCTTGCCCGCTTTTTCCGGGACCGGGAGGCCCCGCCCACGGCTTTGTTTCTTTCCGGCCCCGTGTGTTTGGTTTTCCGAAGAGTCTTAAAGTCTATTGAGCCGCTCCCGGCGGTTCCACAGAATTAGCTGGTTAGGGCTGCATAGATGCTGATCCTGGCCTTTAACAACCTTGTAAAGTAATAACTGGCGGCGAGCTTTTCTCTTGTTTACTGTCCGTGCCTGAAAGGCTTCGTAGTGCCAGAGGCCATTCGTTGCTAGATTTGTTAGATTCCACGGCGAAAGCAGCCATCCAGGACATGGTAGGACAAGATAGAAGTCTGATAAGTGCCCCTTGTCTAGATGCTCTCCTGTCGGACAGCTTACTTCTTAAAATTTTCGGAATTTCTCGATGCACTCGAACAGTACACTTTTTGTTGTTAGTTTGTTAGTACATTGACTTTTGTCCATTCTTCAGTTTTGTAGTTATTGTTTTCGTGTTACCAGTCCGAGTTCGATTTTATACTCTTAATTATAATTTTTGGGTTGGGAAGGTTGAGGGGGGCACATCATGCCTTCCACCCTTTCGTTTTTGAAGGAAGTACCCAGCTGTGACTGTGAAAACTTACTTTTGTTTACTCCTGGAACCGTGAGATCTTAATTTTTGCTTATTAGCTATCCAAAGGGGGAATCGAAAACCTTGTTTTGATGGTATTCCCAGTATTCTTTTTTTTTTTCCTGAAAGGGAAACTGTAACTTAATGCTTGTTTCCTTTGTTTTTTTAAGACTTTTCTCAAACATAATGTACATCTCATTCCATTTTTACTTTAGTGATAACCAGTTCTAACTCTTTTGGTTCTATTTCTGAGTATCATGCTTATACCTGATTTACTGGTTTTGGATCTAGCTGTGGAATTGCAGCTATGATAGAAGACGGTTTAGTCCCTCTTGCAATCTCCTTCCCCCCTCCAAATAATAGTACATCACTGTCTTCATTTCTTCTAATGGTAAGCTTGATAATTTTACTATGCCTTTTGAAAAATTGTATTTCCTATATAAAGTATCCCTTGACTTTTCACTGTCAAAGCTTAGGTATTAGCTTTTCTACTCTGGCTGCCCTTCTGCAGCGTGTCAGTTATACTTTTCCCTTGTTGGCATCCAAAATTAAATTGTCAGGGCGTTGGCAATACTGATTTATTTCAAAAGCTAAAAAAGTTAGGGGTGCCTGGGTTGCTCAGTCCGTTAGGTATTTGATTTCTACTCAGGTCATGATCTTGCTCCTCAGCCTGGAGTCTGCTTGTCCCTGTGCCCCTCCTCTGTATCTGTCATTCATTCATTCATAAATACATACATACATACATACTTTGAAAAACAATAAAAGCTGAAAAAAATCAAATAGTATTGTCACTGTGCCGACTCAGGTTATGTGCTACTTTTGTCCTTTCCTTGGTGTTGCTTTTCTCTTTTCCTCTTTACATCATTCCCTATTCAATCTCCCTCTTGTCTCAGATATTCTATCAAGTCCTCTTTCTTCTTGGAGACAGCTTTTTGTGTGGGCCCCCAGGCTGTGCCTTCACCGCAGCTTCCCCTGGGTCGCGCAATCCGGGCGCTCAGCTGGTCCTTGGGTGCTCTTTATGGGTTTGATCACCTGTTTCTCACCTCTCAGTTGACAAAATCAGAGCATCTAAACCCACTCGTCAACTCTCCTTCCTGGTTTCTCCTGGTTTTGTAACACTGTACGTACCTGAACTATTAAAAGGAGTAATTTTAAATATTTTGACCTCACGGTGTTTGGTTTGCATAACGAGTTCACTCTACTTAAAAAATGGTATCTAGCTGGGACTTAGCATTTAATTCATTTTTTTTTTTCAGCTACATTTATGAGTATAACTGCTGAGATCCAGCAGGTTTTACTTAAGTAGCGTTTAACATGTATTGAGTGTTGTTCTGGCACTTTACAGATTAATTTATTAAATCTTCATACTCATATGATTATTACTCATTATTATTACTATTACAGATGAGAAAACTAAAGGACGGAGGGGTTAAGTAATATACTTAAGGTCACTCAGTTAATGTCAGAGCCAGTGTCAACCAGGAAGAACATGCTCTTAATTTATGTGTTCTTCTGCTTTCACTCTTTTGTAATTGATTTATTTTTATTTCTGAATTTTTTAAAGATCTTTGTATCCTTGGTAGTATAAGCTTTCATGATTATGTACTTAGGTATAGGGTTTTTTAAAATTTAAATTCATTTGGATCAGAACTTGGCTGACTCTCTGAGTCTGGAAACTTGTGTTCTTCAGTTCTAGAAAATGTTCTTTGATTTTTTTTTTTTTCCCCTGACTTTTTTCCTCTGCCCTCTGAATTCTGGATACTGGGTCTCTGATTTCTTTTTTTTTTCTTAACCTATAATGTATTATTTGCTTCAGGGGTACAGGTCTGTGATTCATCCGTCTTATAAAATTCATAGCACTCACCATAATCACATGTGTACAGATATCTACACACACACACCCACATCTTCTTTATCTATTCATCTGTTGATGGACATCTAGGCTCTTTCCATAGTTTGGCTATTGTGGACATTGCTGCTATAAACCTTGGGGTACACGTGCCCCTTTGAATCACTACATTTGTATCTTTAGGGTAAATACCTAGTAGTGCGATTGCTGGGTCATGGGGTAGCTCTATCTTTGACTTTTTGAGGAACCCCCATACTGTTTTCCATAGTGGCTGCACCAGCTTGCATTCCCTCCAACAGTGTAGGAGGATTCCCCTTTCTCTGAATCCTCGCCAACACTTGTCATTTCCTGACTGGTTAATTTTTGCCATTCTGACTGATGTGAGGTATCTCACTGTGGTTTTGATTTGTATTTCCCTGATGCCGAGTGATGTGGAGCACTTTTTCATATGTCTGTTGGCTATCTGGATGTCTTCTCTGCAGAAATGTCTGTTTATGTCTTCTGCCCATTTCTTGATTGGATTCTTTGTTCTTTGGGTGTTGGGTTTGATAAGTTCTTTACAGATTTTGGATACTGGATACTGGACCTCTGACTGATTTATTTTTCTTTCTTTCTGTTCTCCCCTTCCCCCCTCCTCTTTTGTAGCTTTATTGAGATATAATTGACCTACAGCAAACTGTACATATTTCATATGTACAATTTAATAGATATTGACATATGTGTGCATCCATGCAACCCTCACCACAATCGAGATAATAAACATCACTCTAAAATATTCCATCTGCCTCTTTATTATTTCTCCTTAAAGTCCCTCCCTGTTGACCATCTTTAATCAACCACTGGTGTATTTCTGAATCTGTAGATAAGTTTTCATTTTTTACAGTTGAATATAAATGAAATTATATTGTAGGCACTCTTTTTTTTTTTTTTTTGAGCTGGCTCAGTTACTTTCATTCAGAATACTTATTTTGAAGTTCATTCATGTTATGTGTATCAGAAGTTTGTTTCTTTTTATTTTTTATAGTATTCTGTGTTGTGCATATATCACATTTTGTTTATTCATTCATCTGATTGAGGAGCATTTGGATTGCTTTGGGCCATCATAAAAAAAAAAAAAACGATGAACAGCTAATGAACAGTGGTGTCCAAACCTTTGTGTGAATGTATGCTTTCATTTCTTTAGAGAAATTACCTAGGAGTGAAATGATTGAATTGTATGGTAGATGTGTGATTATTTCAAAAGGAAAAATTGCCAGACTGTTTTCCCAAGTGATTGTACAATTTTGTATTGCCACTAGTAGTTTATGAGAGTTCTAGTTGTTCTGTTTCTTTGCCAACACCTGGTATGGTTAGTTTGTTCAGTTTTAGTCCTTTTTTTTTTTTTTTAAAAGTCTTAGTCCTTCTTATGTAGTTTTATCTCTTGGTTTTAGTTTATATTTCCTTAATGATAAATGATGTGGAGCATCTTTTTGGGTGCTTATTTGCCTTCCATATATCTTCTTGAGTGAGATGTCTATTCAGATCTTTTGTTCCTCCCCCTTTTTTTTAAGAGAGGGAGAAGGGGGGCAGGGGCAGAAGGAGAGGGAGAGAAAGAATCCTAAGCAGGCTTCAGGCCCAATGCAGCTTGATCTCACAACCGTGAGATATGAAACATGAACCAAAATCAAGAGTCAGCTGCTTAACTGATTGAGCCAATCAGGTGCCCCACGTTGATTTTTTTTTAATTGTCAAACCCACTTTGCATTCCTTGGATAAATCCTGATCATGGTGTATTATTTTTATGAATCGTTAGATTCAGTTTACCAAAGTTTTCTTGAGAATTTTTACCTTTATGTTCAAAAAGAATATTTGTGTTCTGGTATTCTTAGGTCTTTGTCCATTTTTAGTATCAGAGTAATCTTGATGTCAGATTGAGTTGCGATGTATGCTCTCTTTAGTTTTCTGAGAAAAGTTTTTGCAGAGTTGGTATTATTTCTTCCTTATGTATTTGGTAGAATTCACCAGTGAAGCCATTTAAACCTGAAGTTTTTTGGGAAGGATTCTTTTAGCTACAAATACAGTTTCTTTAAGTGAACATAAAGCTGTTCAGATTATCTTTTTTTTTTTAAATGAGTTTGTATGTTTCATCAATTCTGTCCATTTCATCTATGTAGTCAAATTTGTTGACATAAAGTTGTTCATAGGATTCCTTATTATCTTTTTGCTCCCAGTGGAAAAGGTAGTGATGTTATCTTTCTCATTCCTATACTAATTTTTTTTTTTGTTTCATTATCTGTATTGCTAGAGTGATCTCAAAGGACTAGCTTTTGATTTCATTAATCTTTTTTTCCTGTTGTTTCTTCTGCTTTTTATTGAGTTTTATCCTTATTTTCATTATTTATTTCTTATGCTTACTTTGGGTTTAACTGCTTTTTTTGTCCTCCTTTCTAAAGGAGGCAGTTGAGGTCATTGCTTTGATACATTGTTTCTTCTCATAGGTTTGGAGTGCCTGCTACTACTGTGTTAGTTACATCCCACAAATATTGACATGTTATGTTTTTATCTTTATTCAGTAACAAATACTTTCTAATAGACTTTTTTACTTCTTTGGCCCATTGTTTATTTACAGCTGTTACTTAATTTTCAAGTATTGGTGGTTTTAGGCATTTTTTGGTTTTTGATTTCTAGTTTTGTTCACTGTCATTGAACATACTTTGCATTATTTGAATCTTTTTAAAGTTTACCTGATTTGATTTATGGCCTAGAATATGTGTGTTGGTAAATGTCATTTTGCCTTAAAAGAGATACAAGTTCTTCTGTTGGGTGGAGTGTTTTTATAAATGTTATCATGCTGGTTTATAGGATATGGAAGACTCGAACAATACTTAGTGATTTTGTTTCTACTATCAATTACTGTTGGGGTGTGGAAATCTGTTACATATAATTATTTGGATACATCTGTTTCTTGTGCATAAATGGGTAGGATTATTTTGTCCTCTTGAAAAATATGCTCTTTATTGTTGCAAAATTAACTTTTTTGGCTCTCCTGGGTGACTCAGCGTGGAGTCTGCTTGCTATTCCCTACCTCTCCTTTTGCCCCTCCCCCATTCATGGTTTCTTTCAATTAAATAAATAAAATCTTTTTAAAAATTATCTTTTTTATCCCTGGCATCCCTGCCCCTTTGGTGTGAAATTTGTTTTGCTCAGTATTGAGATAGCCAGGTCTTCTGGTAGGTGTATTTCTTTTTCTGTCTTTATATTTAAAGTGTTTGTTTTTATAGGCAACATACAGTTTTTTTTTTTTTTTCCCAAAGATTTTATTTATTTGACAGAGATCACAAGTAGGCAGAGAGAGAGGAAGGGAAGCAGGCTCCCTGCTGAGCAGAGAACCCCAATACGGGGCTCAATCCCAGGACTCTGGGATCATGACCTGAGCCGAAGGCAGAGGCTTTAACCCACTGAGCCACCCAGGTGTCGCTGGTTTTTTTTTTTTTTTTTTTTTATATGCTGTTTGATGATCTCTTCCCTTTTTTATTGTGGCAAATACACGTAACATAAATTTTGCCATTTTAAGCTTTTTAAAGTGTAGAATGCAGTGGCATTAAGTACATCCACAATATTGTGAAACTATTACCATTATTTATTTCGTCATCATCCCAAACGAACTCTACCCATTAAACAATAATTCTCTGTGCTTCCTCAGCCCCTACTTTCTGCCTTGTGAATTTGTCTGTTTTAGGTACCTAATGAAAGTAGAATCATATAATATTTGTCATTTTGGGTCTGGATTTTCACTTAGCATAATGTTTTCAAGACTTACGCATGTTTGCATGTACCAGAAATTCATTCCTTTTTAAGGCTAATAATATCCCATTGTATGTTTAGATCACATTTTGTTTGGACATTTGGGTTATTTTTACCTTTTGACTACTGTGGATAATGGTGCTATCAACATTGGTGTATAATTATCTGTATTCATGTCAATGCTTAGGGTATATAACTATGAGTGGAATTGCTGGATCTTGTGGTAATTCTGTTTACCTTTCTGAGGAACTGTCAAACTGTTTTCCTAGTCTGCATTGTAAGCAGGGTATTAAGGATTTTTACATTTCACGTGAGTATTGGTATGGTTAGATTTAAATTTGTCAGCTGTTTTCTGTCATACCCAGTTTTTGTTTTCATTTTCCAATTCTTTTGGATTGAGTGTATTTTTTCATTTCATTTTATCTCTTCCTTTGGTTTAACTATTTATTCATTCAACCATCAGTTTTTCACTTTGTGTCCTTGGCTTATATAGGGCTCCATTAGCTTTACACTCTTAAGAAAAATGCCTTTGGGCACCTGGGTGGTTCAGTCAGTTAAGCATCTTTCTGCCTTTGACTCAGGTCATGATCCCAGGGTCCTAGGATTGAGCCCCATATCTGGTTCTCTGTTCAGTGGGGAGCCTGCTTCTCTCTTTCCTTCTGCCTGCTGCTCCACCTGCTTGTCCTCTCCGTCCCCCCCCACCCCGGGTCATTAAGTAAATAAAAACCTTAAAAAAAAAAAGAAAAGAAAAGAAAAGAAAGAAAGAAAAATTCTTTAAACTCTCCTAAACTCTAAAGAACTAGTGATTTCTGCATTATACTCCGCGGCTCCCTCCGGTCTCTATTTTCTGGTTATTTCTGTGAGAGCTGAAACAAGGTAGTGTTGGTGTTGCCTTGTTTGACTTCAGCTGGTAGTGTGCATGTTGGTGAACTCAAATTTTTCACTGCTCTGCTCATGTTTGTGAATGACTAAGAGTGCTGCAAATACTGATTTAGGGGTTACCAAAAGATTTTTAGTAAGTAGGTGAATTAGCAAATATGGAATTCATGAATAATGAAGATCAGTGGTATATATGCCACACAGGTAGTTGTGTGAATTAAATCAATTAATACAAGTTAAGTTGTTTCAAACATTGCTTTGTATAGACACTTGGTATTTCAGAATCTTACTGCTAAATTAAGTTTCAAGAGTTCTATGTCCAAGCAAAATTGGGGATATATTTGTGTCTAACTTTTGGTAATATTGTGTAGTGTAAGATAGTACTCTACCCTTCCTTTTTTTTTTTTTTTTTCTCTTCCATTTGATTGAGTACTTTTTTATGACTGGCTCTAGTTTAAGGGCAGGAGGGACAATAATGAACAGGATGGCTGTTGGTCCCTGATTCTGCATGCAGTTTTGATCAGTATAATACTTTTGGGGGAGATGGCTACTACATTTTTAGGTAGCTTAATTCACCAACTTGAAGTTTATAATTAAAGGGTTTCTTGTATATTCATGGATGTGAGTAACCATCGCCACAGTCAGTTTCGGGACATTTTCATCACCTCAGAAAGAAACCTATACCCTGTGGCTATCAACCCACTATCCCCTGCCCCTGCTACTCCTATCCATAGGCAACCACTAGTTTACTTTCTGTCTCTCTGTAGAGTCTCTATTGTGACTTCCATGTAAATGGAATCATGTAGTCTATCATGTTTTTTTACCTGGCTGGCTTCCTTCACTTAACATTATGTTTTTAAAGTACATCCATGTTATAGCATGTATCAGTACTTCATTCTTTTTTATGGCTAAATAATGCTTCATTGTGTGGTGTGGATATACCACATTTTGTTTTTCCATTTGTGTGTTAATGGACTTTTGGGTTGTTTCCACCTTCTGACTGGTATAAGTAATGGTATTACATTCACATACAGGTTTCTGTATGGACATGTTTTCATTTACTGGGTATATACCTAGAATTGGAAACTCTGATATAGGATAACTCTGTGTTTGATTATTTGAAGAACTACCAGACTGTTTTCCAAAATGGCTGCAACATTTTAATTCCCACCAGCAGTGTTTCAGGGTTTTAATTTATCCACATTTCACTAATACCTGTTATCTGACTTTATTTTTGCCATCCTAATGGGTATGAAGTTGATATCTCACTGTAGTTTTAATTTATATTTACCTTAGGACTAAATTATACTGAGCATCTTTTTTCATGAGCTTATTGGCCCTTTGTGGATCTTTCTTGGAGAAATGTCTATTCATATTTTTTGCCTGTTTTTCAAATTGTGTCATCCTTTGATTGAGTTGGAAGAGTTTTAAAAATGTACATATTCTGAATACAAGCCTCTTAAAAGATATATGACTTGCAAATTTTTTTTTCCTGTTTTATGTTGTCTTTCCACTTTCTTGACAGTGTCCTTTGAAGCATGAAGTTCTTACTTTTGATGATGAAATCTAAATTACTTTTTGTTTGCTTGGACTTTTTGTTTGTCACATCAAAGAATCCATTGCCAAATCCAAAGTCATGAAGATTTATGCCTGTATTTTCCCCTGAGAGCTTTATACTTCCAACTCTTAAATGTGCATGTATGATCCATTCTGAGTAAACTTTTGCATATGGTATGAGGTTAAGGTCCAACTTCATTCTTTGGTGTGTGGCTATTCAGTTGTTACAACACCATTTGTTGAAAAGTGTTCTTTGCTAACTGAATGGTCTTGACACCTTGTTAAAAATCAGTTGACTATAGAGGTATGAGTTTATTTCTTGTGTTTAATTTCTGTTCTTTTGATTTATATGTTTATCCTTGTACCACTACCATAGTGTCTTGATTACCATTGCTTTGTAGTGAATTTTGAAATCTGGAAGTCTAAGTCCTTTATTTTATTCTTTTTTGAGGATTACTTTGTATATTCGACTTCCTTGCAATTGCATATGAATTTTATAATCCACTTCATAGTGTAGATTTTACATTTCTTTGATTAACTTTAGTTTTAGGATACTACTATGATTGGAATTGTTTTATTTTTTCAATTGTTCATGGCAAGTGTATAGAAATTAAATTTTTTTTATATTGATCTTGTATCTTGCAATCTTGCTGAACTCATATATCCTAATAGTTTTTGGTAGTTAATTTAGGATTTTCTATATACAGGATCACATCATGCAAAGTTCTACTTCCTCCTTTACAATATAGATGCTTTTTATTTCTTTTTCTTACTTAATTGCCCTGGGTAGAACCTCCATGACAATTCTAACCTTAAAGGGAGACCACCTACTTCGTCACCATTGAGTATGATATTAACTTTTTTTTTTTGTAGATGCCCTTTATGTAAGGAACTTATCTTCCATTCCTAATTTATTGAGTGGTTGTTTGGTTTCTGTTTTTACCATGAAAAGGTGTTAGATATCCTCAGATGCTTTTTCTACATCTATTGAGATGGTCGTGTAATTCTTGTCTTTCATTCTATTCATGTGCTACATTTTATTAATTGATTTTTTGATGTTAAGCCTTGCATTGCTAGGATAAATCCTACTTGGTAGTGCTATATAATTCTTTTCATGTATTGTCAGATTCAGTTTGCTAGTATTTTGTTGAGGGCTTTTATATCCCTGTTCATTAGAGAGTCTGTGGTTTTGTTTTCCTGTGACATCTTTGTGTAGTTTTGGTTATCAGGATAATACTGGCCTTGTAAAATGTGTTGGAAAATGTTTCTTCCTTTTCTTGTTTTTGGAAGAATTTGTGAAGAATTGGTATTTTTTTTTTTTTTTAAAGATTTTATGTATTTATTTGAGAGAGAGAGAACATGAGTGGAGAAAGGTCAGCAGGAGAAGCAGACTCCCTGCCAAGAGCTCAGAGCCTTATGTGAGACTAGATCCGGGGACTCCAGGATCGTGACCTGAGCTGAAGGCAGTCGCTTAACCAACTGAGCCACACAGGAGCCCAAGAATTTTTATTCTTCTTTGGGTGTTTGGTAGAATTGAATGGAGAAACCATTTAGGCTCAGGCTTTACTTTTTTTTTTTTTTAAGATTTTATTTGTGAGAGTGAGCGAATGGGTACACACAAGCAAGGGGAGTGGCAGGCAGAAGAAGAGGAAGCAGACTCCCTGTTGAGCAGGGAGCCCAATGTAGGACTCAATCCCAGGACCCTGGGATCATGACCTGACCTGAAGGTAGATGATTAACTGACTGGATCACCCAGGAATCCCTAAGCTTGGGCTTTTCTTTGTGGGTAGTTTTGTTTTCTAATTTTTTTTTAATTGGTTTTGCCTCATATAGGTTTATTCAGATTATTTCTTTTGTCATTTTTATAGTTTGTCTTTTTATTAATTGTATGCTTCATCTAAGCTATCTAATTTTTTGGTGTACTATTCATGACCTTTTTAGTTTGTTTCTATAAAGGTGGTGTAACATCCTGTCTTCTATTACTGATTCTGATAATTTGAATCTTCTCTTTTTCTAGGTCAGACTGACTAAATGTTTGTTGATCTTTTGAAAGAACAAGTTCTGGTTCAAAGGTTTTTTTTCTTTTAATCTTTTCATTTTCAGTTTTGTTATTTTTCTTTTAATATCATTTCTTTTGTTGGCTTTGGGTTTAATTTGCTATCATTTTTCTAGTGTCTTAAAGTACATATATTTTCTAGTATTTTTAAAAAGATTTTATTTATTTTATAGAGACACAGGGAACACAAGCAGGGGGAGTGGGAGAGGGAGATTAGGCTTCCTGCTGAGAAGAGCCTGATGAGGGGCTCAATCCTAGAACCCTGGGATCATGACCTGAGCCAAAGGCAGATGCTTAACGACTAAGCCACCCAGATACCCCTATTTTGTAGTGTCTTAAGGTACATAACCTATAAGGTTAGGTTGTGGATTTGAAGTCTTTCTTAATATAGACATTTACAGTTGTAGATTTTCCTCTGAACACTGCTTCGATTCTATACCATAAGTTTTGGTATGTTTTATCTTCATTTTCATCTATCTCAAGGTATTTTCTGATTTCTCTATTGATTTTCTCATTTCATTGGTTATTTATTCATGAGTGTGTTGTTTAATTTCCACATATTTATGAATTTCCCAGATTTCCTCCTGTTATTTCTAATTTCATTTCATTGTGGCTGGAGAACATATTTTAAATTATTTTTATGCTTCTAAATTTTTTGAGATTTGTTCTATGGCCCAGCGTTTGGTCCATTGGAAAATGTTCCATATGCAGTTGAGAATGTATGTTCTGTTGTTGGATGGGGTATTCTATAGAAGTCTGTCAGATCTGGTTTGTTAATAGTGTTGTTCATGAGAGGAGGAGTAAGATGGCATAGGAATAGACCTAAATATCATCGGGTCCCAGAAGTTCAGTTAGATAGTTATGAAACCATTTTGAACACCTACAAACTCAACAGAAGACTGAAGAGAAGAAGAGCAGCGATTCTAGGAATAGAAAAGCGACCACTTTCTGGAAGGTAGGACATGCGGAGAAGTGAATCCCAGGCGATATATGGGAAGACACATTGCAGGGGGAGGGGTTGGCTTCCAGCAAGCGGTAGAGCAGCGGAGCACAAAATTGGAACTTTTAAAGAAGTCTGCTCCCCTGAGAGACGTCACTCTAGAGGCTAAGTGGGAGATGGAGCCCTTGCTGAGACAGTGTGGTCTCAGGACCTGTGGGGTCACAAAAAGACCAGGGGTGCCTGAATGTGGAAGAGCTCCCAGGTATTGGAGTGGGGAAGCTGGCTGCAGAGACAGAGACAAGGAGTGGGCTCTCAGCTCAGGATTACCTTAAATCATGACCCAAGGCACAGTCTGGCCGTTTCTCTTCGAGCAAGGACCACACGTGTGGTAGATTGGGGGAGACCTCCTCCTTCCTTCTCTGGGAGAAGTGGCACAGGAGTGCGCTGCAGGAATCTGCTGGGTTTGGAGACTCTAAACACGGCCCTGTGCCAGAAATAAAAACAATAGGTCACAGGCTAGGTGAGCACAGAGTGCGGCTGGAGACTGGGGACATGGGAGTGATTGACTGCTTTTTCTCTGAGGAGTGGGGCCCCAAGCTCTCACCTCCTACAGGGCTGGAGATTGGGATGCTGCCATCTTCATTCCCTTCCTCCAAAGCTGTACAGAAAGCATTCAGGGAATAAAAACCACAAAGGACAAAACTGAGCAGATTACTTAGCCTGGCCCTTAACAAGGGTGGTGCAGTTCCTCCTCTGGCAAAGACATTTGAGAATCAATGCAGCAGGCCCCTCCACCAGAATGTCAACAAGAACATCCAGCCAAGACCAAGTTCACCAATCAATGAGAACTGCAAAACTTCAGAGCTACAGGAATACAGCACATAGAATTAATTCATGGCTTTTCCCCCATGATTCTTTAGTCTTTCAAAGTTAAATTTTTTAAATTTTATTCTTTTCTTATTCTATTTTTTAAAATTTTACCTCTTTCGGGGCGCCCGGGTGGCTCAGTGGTTTAAGCCGCTGCCTTCGGCTCAGGTCATGATCTCAGGGTCCTGGGATCCGAGTCCCGTATTGGGCTCTCTGCTCAGTGGGGAGCCTGCTTCCCTTCCTTTCTCTCTCTGCCTGCCTCTCTGCCTACTTGTGATATCTCTCTCTCTCTCTCTCTCTCTCTCTCTGTCAAATAAATAAATAAATAAATCTTTTAAAAAAATTTACCTCTTTCCTGTTTTAACATTTTTAACTATTCTATATTATCAATACCTTTTTAAAAATCTTTTTGAATGGTCATTGTTATAATTCTATTCTATCCCTTCATTGTATTTAGCCTTATTTTTTGTATACATAGAGGTTTTTCTTTCTTTAAAATTTTGGAATACAGTTTCTTCTAACAGATCAAAATATACCCTAAATCTAGCACATGGCTTTGTTCTAGTCTCCAGCCTGATCACATTCTTTCCTCTTTTCCTCTTCTTTTTTCAACTTTTTTTTCTTACTATTTTCTTGTTTAGAATCTTTTTATGTTTTCATCTTTACAATCATATTTCATCCCTTAATTGTGCTTACTGTTACTTTTGTGTATATGTAAGTTTTTCTTTCTTTAAAATTTTGGGAGTATTTTCTTCTAACAGACCAAAACACACCCAAAAATTCTTCCCCCACTCCCTGGTTTTGGGTCTTTTCCAATTTGGCTAGTGTATATTTTTTGGTGTCATTGCTACCCTTTTAGTATTTTGTTCTCTCAGCCATCTGTTCTTACCTGGATAAAATGACAAGGCAGAAAAATTTACCTCAAAAAAAAAAAAAAAAAAAAAAAAGAACGAGGCATTACCGACAGCTGGGAACCTAATCAATACAGACATTAGTAAGATGTCAGATCTAGAGTTCAGAATGTTGATTATGAAGGTGCTAGCTGGGCTCAAAAAAAGCATAGAAGAGAATCCCTTTCTGGAGAAATAAAAGAACTAAAATCTAATCAAGATGAAATTTAAAAAGCTATTAATGAGGTGCAATCAAAATGGAGGCTTTTATTGCTAGGATAAATGTGGCAGAAGAGAGAATTAGTAATATAGAAGACCAAGTGATGGAGAATAAAGAAGCTGAGAAAGATAAACTGCTGGACCACGAGGGGAGAATTCGAGAGATAAGTGATACCATAAGACAAACAATATTAGGATAATTGGGATCCCAGAAGAAGAAGAAAGAGAGGGGACAGAAGGTATATTGGAGCAAATTATAGCAGAGAATTTCCCTACTTAGGCGAAGAGAGCAAGTATCAAAATCCAGGAGGCACAGTGAACCCCTCTCAAAATTAATAAAAATAGGTTCACACCCCATCATCTGATAGTAAGTCTCAGCGATAAAGAGAAAATCCTGAAAGCAGCTTGGCATAAGAAATTTTGTAACATGCAATGGTAGAAATAGTAGATTAGCCGCAGACCTGTCCAGAGGGACCTGGCAGGCCAGAAAGGACTAACATGATATATTCAGAGCACTAAAAGAGAAAAATATGTAGCCAAGAATACTATATCCAGCTAGGCTGTCATTGAAAATAGAAGGAGAGATTAAAAAAAACTTCCAGGACAAACAAAAATTAAAAGAATTTGCAAACACTGGACCAGCCCTACAGGAGATATTGAAAGGGGTCCTCTAAGCAAAGGGAGAGCCTAAAAGTAATAGACCAGAAAGGAATAGAGACAGTATACAGTAACAGTCACCTTACAGGCAATACACTAAATTCATATCTTTCAGTAGTTACCCTGAATGTAAATGGGCTAAATGCCCCCAATCAAAAAACACAGGGTGTCAGAATGGATTAAAAAACAAGACCCATTGATATAATGTCTACAAGAAACTCATTTTAGACCCAAAGACACCTCCAGATTTAAGGCGAAGGGGTGGAAAACAATTTACCATGCTAATAGACATCAAAAGAAAGCTGGGGTGGCAATCCTTATATCAGATAAATTAGACTTTAAGCCAAAGACTATAATAAGAGATAAGGAAGGACACTATAGCATACTTAAAGGGTCTGTCTAGCAAGATCAAATAATTTTAAATGTCTATGCCCCTAGCATGGGATCACCCAGTTATATAAACCAATGAATACACATTGACAGTAACACAATAATAGTAGGGGACCTTAACACCCTCCTAAATGAATAGGACAGATCATCCAAGCAAAAATCAACAAGGAAATAAAGGCCTTAAATGACACACTGGACCAAATGGACATCAAGGATGTATTCAGAACATTCCATCCCAAAGCAAAAGAATACTCATTCTTCTCTAGTGCACATGGAACATTTTCCAGAATAGATCACATCCTGGGTCACCAATCAGGTCTCAGCTGGTACCAAAAGATTGGGATCATTCCCTGCATATTTTGGACCAAAATGCTTTCAAACTAGAACTCAATCACAAGAGGAAAATTGGAAAGAACTCAAATACATGGAGGCTAAGGAGCATCCTACTAAAGAATGAATGGGTCAACCAGGAAATTAAAGATTTTAAAAAATTCATGGAAACAAATGAAAATGAAAACACAGCTGTTCAAAATCTTTAGGACACAGCAAAGGCAGTCCTGAGAGGAAAGTATATAGCGATACAACCCTTTCTCAAGAAACAAGTCTCAAGTACATAACCTAACCCTACGCCTAAAGGAGCTGGAGAAAGAACAGCAAAGAAAGCCTAACCTCAGCTGGAGAAGAGAAATAATGAAGATCAGAGTAGAAATCAATGAAATAGAAACTAACCAACCAACCAACCAAACAGTAGAACAAATTAATGAAACTAGGAGCTAGTTCTTTGAAAGAATTAATAAGATTGATAAAGCCCTGGCCAGACTTCCCAAAAGGAAAATAGAAAGGACCCAAGTGAATAAAATCCTGAAAGAGGAGAGATCACAACCAACACCAAAGAAATACAATGATAAGAACATATTATGTGCAACTATACACCAGCAGATTTGACAATCTGAAGAAATAGATGCATTCCTAGAGACATATAAACTACCGAAACTGAACCAGGAAGAAATAGAAAACGTGAACAGACCCATAACCAGTAAGGAGACTGAAGCAGTCATCAGAAATCTCCCAACAAACAAGAGCCCAGGACCAGACCTCTTCCCAAGGGAATTCTATCATACATTTAAAGAAAAATTAATATCTATTCTTCTGAAATCATTCCAAAAAATAGAAATGAAAGGAAAACTTCCAAATTCATTTTATGAGGCTAGCATTACCTTGATCCCCAAACCAGACAAAGACCCCCTCCCCAAAAAAAAGGAGGATTACAGACCAGTAGCCTTGATGAACACAGTTTTTAAAATTCTCACCAAAATACTAGCCAGTATGGTCCAACAATACATTAAAAGGATGATTCACAAATTCCCCAAGTGGGATTTGTTCCTGGGCTGCAAGGTTGGTTCAACATCTGCAGATTAATCAGTGTGATACAGTATATTAATAAAAGAAAGAACAAGAACCATATGATACGCTTTAAAAAAATGCTGAAATAGCACTTGACAAGATACAGCACCCTTTCTTGATCAAAACTCTTCACAGTGTAGGGTTAGAGCATGCATACCTCAGTATCTTAGGAGCCATCTGTGAAAACCCACAGCAAATATCATTCTCATTGGGAAAAAACTGAGAGCTTTTCCCCTAAGGTCAGGAACATGGCAGGGATGTCCACTGTCACCACTGCTATTCAACATAGTACTAGGAGTCCTAGTCTCAGCAGTCAGATTACAAAAAGAAATAAAAGACACCGAATCGGCAAAGAAGAAGTCAAACGCTCACTCTTTGCAGATGATAGGATACTTTACGTGGAAAACCCAAAAGACTCCACTCCAAAACTGCGAGATCTCATACAGGAACTCAGTGAAGTGTCAGGATATAAAAAATCAATGCACAGAAATCAGTTGCATTTCTATACACAACAACAAAACAGAAGAAAGAGAAATTAAGGAGTTGATCCCATTTATAATTGTACTCAAAACCATAAGATAGGGACGCCTGGGTGGCTCAGTTGGTTAAGCAGCTGCCTTCGGCTCAGGTCATGATCGCAGCGTCCTGGGATCGAGTCCCACATCGGGCTCCTTGCTCCGCAGGGAGCCTGCTTCTCCCTCTGACTCTGCCTGCCACTCTCTCTGCCTGTGCTTGTGCGCTTGCTCTCTCTCTCTCTCTCTCTCTCTGACAAATAAATAAAATCATTAAAAAAAGTTTTATTAAAAAAAAAAAAAACCATAAGATAACCTGGGAATAAACCTACCTAACCAAAGAGGCAAAGAATCTGTACTCAGAAAACTATGAAGTACTCATGAAAGAAATTGAGGAAGACACACACACACAAAAAATGGAGAAATGGTCCAATGTCTATGTTATCTCGAGCAATCTACACATTTAATGGAATCCCTATCAAAATACCATCAGTGTTTTCAAAGAAATGGAACAAATAATCCTAAAATTTATATGGAATCAGAAAAGATCCTGAATAGGCAGAGGAATGTTGGAAAAGAAAACCAAAATTGGCAGCATCACAATTCCAGACTTCAAGCTCTGTTACAAAGCTGTTACCATCAAGACAGTATGGTACTAGCACAAAAACGGACACATAGATCAATGGACAGAATAGAGAGCCCAGAAATGGACCCTCAACTCTACGGTCAGCTAATTTTTGACAAAGCAGGAAAGAATGTCCAATGGAAAAAAAGACAAGTCTCTTCAACAAATGGTATTGGGAAAATTGGACAGCCAGGTGCAGAAGAATGAAATTGGACCATTTCCTTAGACCACACACAAAAATAGACTCAAAATGGATGAAGAACCTCAATGTGAGACAGGAATCCATCAAAATCCTTGAGGAGAACACAGGCAGCAACCTCTTTGACAGCCACAGCAAAGTCTTCCTAGGAACATCACCAAAGACAATGGAAGCAAGGGCAAAAATGACCTGTTGGGACTTCATCTAGATAAAAAGCTTTTGCAAATTAAAGGAAACAGTCAACAAAACCAAAGACAACAGAGAGAATGGGAGAAGATATTTACAAATGACATATCAGATAAAGGGCTAGTATCCAAAATCTGTAAAGAACTTACCAAGCTCAACACCCAAAGAACAAAGAATCTAATTAAGAAATGGGCAGAAGATATGAACAGACATTTCTGCAAAGAAGACATCCAGATGGCTAACAGACACATGAAAAAGTGCTCCACATCACTCGGCATCATGGAAATACAAATCAAAATCATAGTGAGATACAACCTCACGTCAGTTGGAATGGCAAAAATTAACCAGTCAGCAAATGACAAGTGTTGGCGAGGATTCAGAGAAAGGGGAACCCTCCTCCACCATTGGTGGGAATGCAAGCTGGTGCAGCCACTCAGGAAAACAGTATGGGGGTTCCTCAAAAAGTCAAAGATAGAGCTACCCTATGACCCAGCAATCGCACTACTAGGTATTTACCCTAAAGATACAAATGTAGTGATTTGAAGGGGCATGTGCACCCCAGTGTTTACAGGAACAATGTACACAATAGCCAAACTATGGAAAGAACCTAGATGTCCATCAACAGATGAACAGATAAAGAAGTGTGGGGTGTATGTATGTTTGTATGTGTACACACACACAGACACAGGAATACTATGCAGCCATCAAAAAATGTAATCTTGCCATTTGCAACGACGTGGTTGGAACTAGAGGGTATTATGCTAAGCAAAATAAGTCAGTCAAAGACAATTATTATATGGTCTCGCTGATATGAAGAATTTGAGAGGCAGGGCGGGGGGTCATGGTGAAAGGGAGGGAAAAAATGAAAGAAGATGGGACCAGGGAGGGTGACAAACTTTAAAGACACTCTTAATCTCAGGAAACAAACTGAGGGTTGCTGGGGGGTGGGGAGGGAGGGATATGGTGGTTGGGTTATAGACACAGGGGAGAGTACGTTGTGTAAGTAGAGTTGTGTAAGAATGATGATTTACAGACCTGTACCCTTGAAGCAAATAAAATGTTACATGTTAGTTAAAGAAATGAAAAGGAAGAGTGTTGTTCACGTCATCTGTATCCTTATTTTTTTTTTAAGATTTTAATTATTTATTTGACAGAGATCACAAGTAGGCAGAGGCAGGAGGGGCAGGGGAAGCAGGCTATTACTGTTGAATTGTCTATTTTTTCACTTTTGTCATTTATTAAAAGATTTGTGTTTTAAAAAGTTTTTTTTATAATAGCTCTTGTTTAATTTAAGTGTAATTAGAACACAGTGGTATTCAGATGTACTCATTGTTAGTTTTGCATGTACAGTATGATTCAAGAATTCTGTACATTACTCAGTGCTCGTCAGGAAAAATGCATTATAAATCCCATTTATGTTTCACCCATCCCTTCACCCATCTCCCCTCTGGCCACCATGAGTTTGTATTCTTAGATGAGTCTGTTTTTTGATGGTCTTTTTGTGTTTGTTTTTTGTTTTGCTCCTAGTACTCCATGTACAAGTGAAATATGGTACTTGTCTTTCACTATTTAACTGATTTCACTTTGCATTATATCCTGCTGGTCTATCATGTTGTTGCAAATGGCAAGATCTCATTTTTAATGACTGAGTGATATCCCATTGTGTGTGTGTGTGTGTGTGTGTGTGTGTATCACAGTTTCTTTATCCATTCATTTGTGGATGGACGCTTGGGTCATTTCCATGTGTTAGCTGTGGTAAATAATGCAGTAAACATAGGGGTGCATGTGTCTTTTAAAATTAGCATTTCTGTTTTCTTCTGGTAAATACCCAGTAGTGGAATTAACTGGATAATATGGTAATTCTGTTTTTAATTTTTCGAAGAACTTCCAGCTTGCTTTCCAGAGTGGCTGCACCAATTTGCATTCTTACCAGCAGTACAGAAGAGTTTCTTTTATTCCAAATCCTCGCCAGCACTTGTTATTTCTTGTGTTGATTTTAGCCATTCTGACAGATATGGAATATCTTGTTGTGATTTTGATTTGCAGTTTTCTGAAAATTAGTGGTGTTGAGCATCTTTTCCTGTGTTGGCCATTTGTATGTCTTCTTTGGAAAAATGTCTTTGCAGGGCCTTTGCCTATATATATATATTTAAAGACTTTATTTATTCATTTGACAGGCAGACATCACAAGTAGGCAGAGAAAGAGGGGGAAGCAGACCCCCCCCCCCCAGCTGAGCAGAGAGCCTGATGCGGGGCTTGATCCCAGGACTCCGAGACCACAACCTGAGTCGAAGGCAGAGGCTCAACCCACTGAGCCACCCTGGTGCCCCCGGCCTTTGCCTATTTTTAAATTGGATTATTTTGGGGGGTGGTTGTTGGTGGTGTATAAGTTCTTTATATGTTTTGGATAATAACCCCTTATAGGACATCTCATTTACAGATGTCTTCTGTTTTGCTAGGTTGTCTTTTTTTTGTTGTTGATGGTTTCCTTCACTGTGCATTCATTTTTGTATAGTCCCAGCAGTTTAATTTTGTTTTTGTTTTCCTGGCCTGAGGGGATGTATCTAGAAAACTATTTCTATGGCCAGTGTCAGAGAATTATTGGAAGTGTTTTCCCCTAGCAGTTTCATGGTTTCAGATCTCACCTTTAGGTCCTTTGTTAATCCATTTTGAGTTTATTTTTGTGCGTCGTGTAAGAAAATGGTCTAGTTTCAGTTTTTGCATGCAGATGTTCAGTTTTTCCAACGCCATTTGTTGAAGAGACTGTCTTTTCCCCATTGTATATTCTTGCCTTCTTTGTCATAGATTAATTGACCATGTATGCATTGGTTTATTTCAGGGCTCTCTATTCTGTTCCATTGATCTGTGCCTCTTTTTCTTTGTGCTAGTACCATACTGTTTTGATTACTGCAGCTTGGTGTAGTACATCTTGTAATCTGGGATCATGATACCCGAAGTTTTGCACCTTTATTTCAAAATTGCTTTGACTATTTGGGGTCTTTTGTGATCTACTACATACTTTAGTATTATTTGTTCTAGTTCTGTGACCAGTGTTACTGGTATTTGGATAGGGATTGCATTAAATCTGTAGATTGCTTTGGATAGTGTGGACATTTTAACAGTATTGGTTTTCTCAGTCCCTGAGAATGGAATATCTGTCATTTTCAGTTTCTTTCATCAATACGTTGTAGTTTTTAGAGCAAAGGCCTTAAACCTTCTTGGTTATGTTTATTCTTAGGGATTTTATTATTTGGGGTGCAACTATAAATGAGTTTTTAAATTTCTCTTTCTGCTACTTCATTATTCATGCATAAAATACAGTGGATTTTTATATATTAGTTTTGTGTCCTGTATCCTGTGACTTTACTGATTTTATTTATCAGTTCTAATAGTTTTTTGGTGGAGACCTTAGGGTTTTCTGTGTATAATATATGATCTGCAAACAGTAATAGATTTACTTCTTTACCAGTGTGGGTGCCTTTCATTTCTTTTTCTTGTGTGATTGTTGTGGCTAGGACTTCCAGTATCATGTTGAATAAAAGCGGTGAGAGTAGACATCCTCCTCTTTCCTGATCTTAGAAGAAAAGCTTTCAGGTTTTCATCCATGAGTATGATGTTGACTGTGGGTTTTTCATATATGGTTTTTATTTTTTATTTTTATTTTTTTTAATTTAATTATTTGAAGAGGGGAGGGCCAGTGGCGGGGAGAGAGAGAATCCCAAGCAGGCTCCATACTGAGTACGGAGCCCAATGCAAGACTTGATCTCAAGACCTGAGATAACCTGTACTGAAATCAAGAGTCAGATGCTCAGCCCACTGAGTGACCCAGACACCCCCATATCGTCTTTATTACGTGGAGTTGTGCTCTAAATCTGCTTTATTGAGTTTTTTGGGTTTTTTTTAAGTCACCAGTAGATGTTATACTTTATCAAGTGCTTTTTCTGCATCTATTGAAATGATTGTATGGTTTATATCTTCTTTTTTCTTATTAATGTGATGTATAATATATATATATATTTTTAATGTGATGTATAATATTGATTCATTTATGAATATCGAATCACATTTGAATCCTTGAATCTCTGGAATAAATCCTGTTTGATTATGGTGAATGATTTTTTTTTTTTTATATTGTTCGTTTGGTGTGCTAATATTTTGTTGGGGCATATTTGCTTCTATGTTCCCCAGAGATATTGGCCTGTAGTTTTATTTTTTGGTAGAGTTTTTATTTGCTTTTGTTATCAGGGTAATGCTGGCATCCTGGAATAAATTTGGGAGCTTTCCTTCCTCTTCTGTTATTTTTGGAATAGTTTGAGAGGAATGGGTATTAACTCTTCTTTAAGTATGGGGATAGGAAGGGACTGCAGAGGGGGAGAGAGAGAATCTTAAGCAGACTCCAGACCCATCCTAGAGCCTCTCTGGCCTCAATCTCACAACCCTGAGCCAGCAAGTAGGGATCAGACACTAATCCTGCTGAGCCACTCAGGCATCGCTAGTGATACAGTTTCATTGCCAGTAACCAGTCTGTTCAAATTTTCTATTTCTTTCTGATTCAGCTTGGGTAGTTTATATTTTTCTAGGAATTTACCAATTTCTAGGCTCTGCAGTTTGTCAGGATATAATTTTTCACTATTCTCTTATAATCCTTTGTGTGATGTTGGTTAGTTTTCTTTTTTCATTTCAGATTTTGAGTTCTCTCTTTTTTTCTTGGTGAGTCTGGCTAACAGTTTATCTCTTTTGTTTATCTTTTCAAAGAACCAGCTCCTAGATTTATTCTGTTCTATTGTTTCCTTTCTTGCACTGGCTTTGGAAGGCTTCATGTATTTTGATGCTCTGTTACTACGAGCATGTATGTTTTTAATTGTTTTAATTATTGATGGATTGATCCTCTTATCATTATGAAATACCATTTCTGGTAACTTTTTTTTTTTTTAAGTGTATTTTGTCTGATACTGATATGACAATTCTAGCTTTCTTGTGGTTGCTGTTGCATGGTGTTCCTATCCATTTACTTTCATTTTCTATTTGTGAATTACAAGTGTGTCTCCTGTAAGCACTTGTACCTATATATAACATAATTGGATTTTATTTTAAAATCCGGTCTGACAGTTTCTCACTTTTGATTGGATTCTTTAATCCATTTACATTTAATGTTATTGATGTAGTTGGATTTATATCTATTGTTTTACTTTCTGTTTTCCATATTTATTTTATAATGTAAAACTTAACTTTCATTACTGACTTTTTTTCACTATATTTTTTTGAGTGTTTTTTTAAGTGGTTGCTCTAGGGTTTGCCAACTCAAGAGTTGAGGGTTGCTCAACTCTTGAGCAACTTGAGGGTTAGGGTTACTGGCCCCCCACATAGTTGAAAATCTGCCTATAAACTTCTGATTCCCCAAAACTTAACTACTAATAGCCTACTCTTGACCGGAAGCTTTACTGATAACAAATAGTCAATAAACGCATAGTTTGTGTCTGTATTATATACTGTATTCTTCCAGTAAAGTAAGCCAGAGGAAAGAAATGTTAATAGAGGGGTTCCTGGGTGGCTTAGTGGGTTAAAGCCTCTGCCTTCAGCTCAGTTCATGATCCTAAGGTCCTGGGATTGAGCCCCACATAGGAAGGGCTCTCTGCTCTGCAGGGAGCCTGCTTCCCCCCCACCCCTCTTCCTGCCTCTCTGCCTACTTGTGATCGATCTCTCTCTCTCTCTCTCTCTCTCTGTCAAATAAATAAATAAATAAAATCTTTTAAAAAATGTTAATAGAAAAATCATAAAGAAGGAAAAAATACATTTATAGTAGCATACCTATATTTACTGAAAAAAACCTGCATATAAGTGGGCCTGGCCCACAGATGCTGATTTTCTGCAGCCTGGTGGCCTGGGCTCAGGAGCAGCAACCACCAAGCAGGCCTACGAGCAGCAACAATGATCTGGAAGCCCAGAAAAGCTGCCTCATCTGCTTGGGGGTGTACCACCAGCCTGTGGCCATAGCTGTGGCCATATGTAAGTGTACTAACTTCTGGGAGGCCACAGGAGTGGGGCAACAGCTGTGGGGAGGAGTTTATGCCTGATGCAAGAGGGGCCTGAGGTACAAGACTGCTCCCTGTGCAATATCGTGCCTGCCCTTTGGGTGGATTCCTCAGCTTGGGTCTGACCTCATGCCTGCCAGCCCAGGGCACTCAGTCCAACCACCCCATCAGCACATGTGGTGACCTGCAGCCCTACCTGGTCCTGGGGTTCTCTGAGGGCTCTCCTGGGACTCTCCTGACAGGCTTAGCTGGCCTCTTCCGCTACTCAGAGGGCAGCAGGTCACCTTCAGTTTGGTCCCATGAAGACTGCGGTGGGCATTTGTAAATAAATGTTTTACAGCTTTTGCTCTCCACTCTTAAAGGTCCTTGTATAAGTGGACCTGCGCAGTCAAACCCATGTTGTTCAAGGGTCAGTTGTACATCTTATCACCTTTAGACTTACAGTAGTTTAATTTATAGCACCTTTACCGCTACATAGCTTGATTCCCACTTTCCCTTTTCTGTGGTATTGCCGTGATACATATTAGACTTATTAATGTTACAAACCCAACAGTGCATTATTATAATTATGACTATACTATTTACAGGAACTTTCTTAGCCCGTGGCATCTTTGCTCCCACTCCATCTCCATTTGTGCTGTTACTGGGAAATACATTGCACTTACATTACATTGTGTTAGAAGCCTCAGTACATTATATAATAATGTACATTAATGTACATTTAATCCAATTGCTTTTTAAATCAGTTAAGAAAAGAAAGGATTAAAGATATGCGTATTTACCTTTATTGTGTTTACTTCAGCCTATTTTCTTAAGTTGGTTTTGCTATCAACAGATTCTCCCAGTTTTTGTTTATCTGGCAGTCTCCGTTTTTGTTGTTGTTGTTTTGTTTTTTTTTTAATTCTAAGTAGGCTCTGCACCCAGCATGGGGATTGAACTCTTAACCTGAGATTGAGAGTCGAATGCTCTAAGGACTGAGCCAGCCAGTCTCTTCACTTTCATTTCTGAGCAGTAACTTTCCTTGGTTTAAGACTTTTGGCTAACAGGTTTTGCATTCTGGACTTATGTTATCCCATTGCCCTCTCTTGATTCTGTTATTTCTGCTAGGAGCCAGCTGCTGATCTCATTGCAGTTCCCTTGTAAGTGACTCATTTTGTGGATTCTTTTAAAGGTTTCTCATTATCTTTCATCTTTAGCATTTTTACTCTGATGTGTCCATCTGTGGTTCTCTTTATTTTACGTGGTGCTCTTGGAGCTTCTTGCATGTTCAGGCTATTGTTTTTCAATACATTTGGGAATTTTTGGGGTTATCATTTTCTTGAATATTTTTTCTGTTCCTCTCTCCTCTCTCTTAGTAGGTACTCCATTTACATGTGTGTTCATGATTTCATTGTGTCCCATATTCTCTCAGGTTTTCTTTCCTTTTTCTTTTTCTTTTTTTTCTTCTTCTGCTCTTTGGTTTGTGTAATGTCTATTCATCTATCTGAGTTTTCCAATTCTTTTGCTTGTTCAAATCTGTTGGGTGTCTCAGGTGAGGTTTTAAAGTTATTGTTCTTTGCAACTCCAGAATTACAGTGTTTTTATTTTTAATTTTAATTTTAATTTAATTTTCTTAAAGATATTTTTTATTTTTATGTATTTGTTTGACAGACAGAGATCACAAGTATGCAAGGAGGCAGGCAGAGAGAGAGGAAGAAGCAGGCTCTCTACCGAGCAGAGAGCCTGATGCGGGGCTCGATCCCAGGACCCTGAGATCATGACCTGAGCCGAAGGCAGAGGCTTCAACCCACTGAGCCACCCAGGCGCCCCCTAATTTTTATTTTTGTTTACATTCTCTATTTGAAACAGATTGTAATCCTACCTTTTTCCCCTTAGGCATACTTTTATAATAACTACTTTAAAATCTTTTCTGTTCATTATGAAATCTGGATATGTATATATGGTTTTTGTTGCTTGTCTTTTTCTGGTCTGTGGTTTATTCTTTTCTGTTTTTCTACATATCTAGTAGATTTTTGATGCAAACAGGATATTTTAGATAATATACTGTAGCACTTCTGGGTACTGGTGCCCCCTCCCTGCCCCACTCCAGGGCTTGTTATGTGTTCCTAGTTTACTTACTGGTTAGATTAGTGTAGTGAACTACCTTTCTTTCTCACTGTGTTACATGGCTCTAAAAGATCAGATGCCTCCTTAGGGAGGTATAGTTTTGGGCCTGCCCATAGCCATCCTGGGATGACCTGTGGTACAGGTAGGGGGCTCTCTCCCACTTTCTCTGATCACACCCAGCCGTTCAACTCCGCTAATTTTGGCGCTTTGCTCTTTTGTTTTCATTATTGCCCTGGGACATAAGTTTCTCTATAGACAATCCAGTCAAACAGGTTCTTTCCAGGGATTACTTTCTGAGGTTAATATGGGGTATTTGTTCCAACCAAACGAAGGTTCCTCCCAGCTATCTTATACCCTGGTTCTCTTCTCAAACTAGCTGGCTGGGGAATCTAACTAAGGGAATCTAAAACTGAGTTCTGTAGTTTGGTATCTGACTTCAATAGCGGGAACTTTATTTACAGTGGAACCTCAGCTAGGATTCATGATTTTTCTAATGCTGCTGTTAAATATTAGGCAGGCTTAAGCAGAACTGCATCTACTTAGCTATTACTAAAAGTAGTGGTTTCTGCCTCACGTTTGAGGAGCCAGAAAGCCTTGTAAGGTTAAGTAGAACAGTAAGTTGGTGTGAAATTAATTTTGAGTGGTTTATGTTAAAACCTGTGGAGTATCTTTTTTTTTTTTTTGAGGTTTTATTATTTTTTGGCAGAGACACAGTGAGAGAGGGAACACAAGCAGGAGAAGTGGGAGAGAGAGAAGTGGGCCTTCCGCATAGCAGGGAGCCTGATGCAGGGCTGGATTCCAGGGCCATGGGATCATGACCTGAGCGGAATGAAGGCAGACACTTAAGGACTGAGCCATCCAGGTGCTCCTGTGGAATATTTTTTTATACATACTCACTATTTGTGTCTTTGTACTATCTTTACTTTTTAAAATATTTTCTTTAGGGACGCCTGGGTGGCTCAGTTGGTTAAGCAGCTGCCTTCGGCTCAGGTCATGATCCCAGCATCCTGGGATCGAGTCCCACATCGGGCTCCTTGCTCAGCAGGGAGCCTGCTTCTCCCTCTGCCTCTGCCTGCCATTCTGTCTGCCTGTGCTCTCTCTCTCTCCCTCTCTCTCTCTGATAAATAAATAAAATCTTAAAAAAAAAAAAAAGAATTTCTATTTAAAAAAAAAAATAAAATATTTTCTTTACCTTGATTGCTTGGGATCTTTATCAAACAAATAGGATGATTTCTCAAACTGCCTATTTGGGATATATATACCCTTTTTTCCATGAAAAGGAGAAGGCTTCTTGCTAGGCAAGAACTGCCTTGACTGCCAGCCTTCTGGGTAGGTGTACTTGTTTCTCTGGGACAAGTGAGTCAGCCTGGGTACTGCACTGCCTTTCCTCCTCAAGCACCCATCTTCCTTGGTCCCTGTGGGGCCTGAGTGGTAAGGAAGGGGGAGAATGCAGGGTACTGACTCTCCTGGCTGTTAGTGCTGCTGGTGCTGATGGGTTATCCAGAAGCTGACCCTTGAGTCCCTCTCTGGGTCTGGAGACCTTTTGTGTTTACCCACTTCTTGGCAGGAAAGCTCCTGTCTGCATGTTTTAGTTGTCAGATGTTCTAGTTTTCCACATTTCAGATATCCCTCACAAGTTTTCAGCCACAGAGAACTCTGGTTTTCTGTCACAGATTCTGAGTTGTGGATGTTTGTTTGTTGTTAGTCTCATGGTCTTGGGTTAGAAAGGGAAGCCTGCAGTGTATGCTCCGTCTATCATTTGGAAAACCCAAAAGATAATTTTCATTAATTGATTTTGGGGTTCAGAGTGGCTCCTTTTATCTGCCCTTTGATTAAGATCTCTCTTTAACCAGCAAGAGACACGTTGGCATTGTATTTGGCAAGGCTTTTAAGGAGTGAATTCCTTTGTTGAGCATCAAAGTCTTCTCTTGAAGAAACTCTAAATTTGTGTAATTAGCATGTTGAATATATCTGCAGTAATTCTGAGAGGAAAATATATTCACAGTCTTCTTACTGGAAATTCCTGGAATGCCCTCTTTATTTCCCCAAAATTAATGCCACCCTCCCACCTGCCCCTCCTCCCCCGCTTCCCCGAAACATGCTTCATTTTCTAGGTAGTATAAATAGAAATTCTCATGCAGCTATATACTCAGCATTCATTGAGGAGCTGCAATATGCCTAGTGGTGTACTACGGACAAAGGGCAGAGGCTATTGCAAGCCAGTGGCCTCCTGTTTTTGTACACACAGTTAAATTGGAACACATTGGCTATGAAGCCATATTGTTTATGGCTGCTTTCACTCTGTAAAAGCAGATATGAGTTATTGCAACTGATATCATATGGCCAAGTCTAAAATATTTTTAACCTGATTTCCTGGGGAATGTAAAAATGGTGAGTCTTGATTCACCTGAGAGTGGTATCTGGCTTCATGCAGAGAAAGAAATGTGTGGACTTTGGAGTGTAGAGGCTAGATGGAGAGGTTATAGCTGACTGCCTTTGTAGAGTTTGTTTTTGTTTTTTGAGGGGAGAGTTTATCAGGTGGTTCTCTATTGAAATAGACGCCACCAAAATTGACCTCTTACTTTCCTTACCATTTTTATCGTATTCATTCTGATCAGGCCCTTTTTCCTGATACACAAGTATATGTGTACAGAGCAGTATCTGAAAGCTGCTGCTCTCTCTGTTCCTTCCTTAAATCCCTTTTGTGATTGTCTTGTCTCGCAATTATAAATGTACATTAAAATGCAGTCTCATTTCTTTCCCTCTCTCAGAGATAACAACCAGGGTCTCAAAATTGTTCCCTTGCTTTTCTTCTTATGCATTCACTGTGTATGTTGTACTCAGCCCTGAACAATACCTGTTATTATTTTTTTTTTTGTTTTAGAACTTTCTATAAATGGTACTGTTTCTATTCTTCTGAAGCTTGGTGGATTTTGGTTTTGTTTTTTGTTTATCTGTTTTTGGCTCAGTATAAATATATTTGTGACTGTCCTTTATTTCTTTGACTCTCCCTTGTGTCTGACATTCTGGTATATGACATCCACAGTTTAACATTAATCCATTCTGTGGGCTCTTTTTCCCACTAATTAAGTTGACCTTTCAATTTTTTTTTAATAGTCTTACTGAAATGTAGTTTATATGCCGTAAAATTTGCCTGTTTAAAATGTACAATTCAGTGGCTTGTATACAGAGTTGTTACCACTACCTAATTTTAGAACATTTTATCACTCCCAAAGAAATGTTGCACCCATTTGCATTCATTTCCTATTACTTTTCTCCTCCCCCACCCCCAGATTGAAACTCATCTGTTTCTATCTCTATAGATTTATCTATCCTGGATTTTTCATATAAATGGAATCTTCTGTGGTCTTTGGTGACTGGCTTTCATTTAAAATGTTTTTGAGGCTCATCCATGATGTACGTGATGGCTTTTAAGTTCACAATGTTTTGCTGTTACAAATGATGCTTTTAGGGCGCCTGGGTGGCTCAGTGGGTTAAGCCGCTGCCTTCGGCTCAGGTCATGATCTCAGAGTCCTGGGATCGAGTCCCGCATCGGGCTCTCTGCTCAGCGGGGAGCCTGCTTCCTCCTCTCTCTCTCTCTCTGCCTACTTGTGATTTCTCTCTGTCAAATAAATAAATAAAATCTTTAAAAAAAAAAAAACAAATGATGCTTTTATATGCTTTATGGGAACTTTTTTTTTAATGACTTACTGACAGTAAAAATTTAGTCTCATATTCTTATTATTCACTGAAGCTCTGGAAGAAAAAACAAAGGTAATATTCATTACAAAAATAAAATTGAGGAGTGTCTGGGTGGCTCAGTCAATGAAGTTCCTGCTTTCAGCTCAGGTCATGATCCCAGGGTCCTGGGATTGCTCCCTGCTAGTGGGCAGTCTGTTTCTCCCTCTCCTGCCCCTCCTCCTACTTGCGCGCGTGCCTTCTCTCTCTCTCTCAAGTAAATAAATGCAGAAGGAGAAGCAGTTAGTTTTCTGAGGGATGTGTATGAAGAGTTATAAAATGAGTGACATTTGATTTCAGTCTAGACTGTGGAAAATCAGCAAGGTTTCAGAAGGTGGATGTGGGCAGGAAGGAGAAACTACACAGAGGCAGGAGATGGAAGAGGGTTTTCTAGGAACTTAGAAGAGATAGGGTTGGCCTGAATGATACTGTGGTGGGCCAGAAGGCTAGTAAGGGTCAGTCTTTGAGGCAAGTGATGATGCAGTGATGGTCATAGCAGTGGGACTGAGGAAATGAAGTGGAGAGGCCTTTTTTTCAGGTTAGATTGATGGACTTACTGATAATGGGTTGGGGGCAGAGAAGAATTCTAAGATGATTCCCATGGTTTCTCACTTGGACAACTGAACAATTTGAGATTTTGATAAATATCCTTCACATAGTTGAGATTAACTTGTGTTGAAAACTATCCACTTTCCACAGTTCAGATATCTGCATTAGTTTGCTTTAAGGAGGAAAATCTTTTCTTACCTTATAGTTTAAAGATGGCTTAAACTGTTTTACTTCCAGTTCAGAAGTGAAATGGGTTTATACTGAGCCTAGGATATTTTAGACATGAACAATCAAACTATTATTGTCACTTTTCTCGTAGCCAAAAGAATGCAATGGTGTAAAGATCCCTGTTGATGCCAGTAAACCAAATCCAAATGATGTGGAGTTTGATAATCTGTATTTGGATATGAATGGAATCATCCATCCCTGTACTCATCCTGAAGACAAGTACGTAATCCATTTTTGTCACTGATAGCAGAAGTTACAGGGGAGTATTGTATTCTGTTATGTTGTTTGTTTGTCCTTATAGACCAGCACCAAAAAATGAAGACGAAATGATGGTTGCAATTTTTGAGTACATTGACAGACTTTTCAATATTGTAAGACCAAGACGACTTCTATACATGGCAATAGATGGAGTGGTAAGTGCTAAGAAAAAGTTAGCTTATAATCCGCTGTTTTTGTTTTTGCTGTGTTCCCGAGTGTCTAGAGTTAAAGTCAACTAAATAACGAAAATGTTGACTGTGGTGAAATTGAGAAAGGCAGCCTGATTCTTCAGTCATGCATTCAGACATTTCTTGTACCTGTTTTGTGCCAAATATTGTGAGATACTGGGGATAATGGTGACTGCCCTTTCTTTTGAAGGGCTTAAAATGAGCAAGGTAGTTACTCGTGGGCTTTATAGGTATTAGATAACACGTGCACAGTACTGAGGGAAGAGGAAATCAGTGCTACTAAGGGAGCTAAGAGATAGGAGGTGACTTTTGTCCCATTTCTTGAAGCATAAAGAATAATGGGAGATTGGTGGGCAGTGGAGGGGGATCAGATAGATAGGAAGAGTGAAGAGCTTCTGGATTTCTCAAATGGGCCCAGTAAATATACTTCCCATGCCTTTGACCACACTAACACATTTGAGCAATTACAGTTGTTTTAGATTGGAAGGGGAAGTAGAGCAATGTCTTGAGAAGGCTTTATTGCCATGCTTAAGAGTTTGTATTTTCTCCTATGGGCAGTGACTAGTCCTCAGAATACTTTAAGAGGGCAATAATTTACTGACCTAGGGTGATATGTCCCATATCAACTAGCTTAGCTTATAAATAACCAGCAAACTATATATCAGCATTCAAGGAAAATTAAGGTAAATCATAACCCTTAAATTTATTTAGCTATACACAAACAGATTATCTTTCTTTTAGATTTAGTAATCCTAGTGGCTAATAGAATGATTTTAAAAATCTAGAAGATTAATTTTTCTGTGAGGTTCTCTTTATACAATGAAAAATCATAGTTACTTGATAACTTGGTAAGTTGCAGTTGAAGTGCAGTGAAGAATAGAGGGAACAGGAATATTTTATTTGGTGCTTATTTCCATTCATATTAGTGAAAGGTCTTGGAGAAAATCTGTCACTTTACATCCAGTGTTCCCTTACTGCTAGATCAAGTATAAACTGTATGCATACCTGTATGAGCGTCTGTATGTCTGTCTGTCTGTATGCTCAGGTGCGTAGCATGTTTTTGTTGAAATAGATGTGTGGATCAAAGAACATGGTACTTGAAAGAGTTAGGTTAGGTGGTCTTATTTTATAGGAAAAGGAACTATTTAAAAGAGAATTTAAAATAACTTATTTTATGTAGACAGGATGCTTGAATCCCTTCCAGTTCCAAAACTCAGTTCAGGAATTTCAAAATCTTAGAGTCCAGTTCATTTCATTCAAGCTTATCTAGTGATTTTAAATTATATTTGGTCAGAGTAATTCAAAAGTATTTTCAGTTAAAACCTTGTTCCCTTTCTAGTTGCTTTGCTTTCTTGTAGAGACAGAGTGGTTATTGTGGGACATACAATATAGAAGTACCTTGAAGTCCTACAGATTAAGAAGTTGTTTTCTTTAGTTTTTATGGGACATGGTGAATCTCGTTTGGAGACCATTCTTCCTTTTAGGCATGGACATAAGGTCTTCTTGATCCTGGTTCTGTGCTAGTATCTATTCATTTTATGCTGGCTGGGTGTTTGAGTAAAGTGAGCTGTCCTTGGGTGCCTTGAAGCACCATAGCCCAGTAGAAATGGCTTTGGATTGTGGGCTCTATAGTATTAAGTGGCTTGTTAGGATGTTTGTCCATTTTACCTGTCACTCATGTACATGACTGAGGCCAGCTTTTAAGGTCTTCATCCAAATTTAAGTTCTCAGGATTTATTGTCATGAAAAGATTATTAGATATATTAGATATTAGGCATATTACTTTTCCATTTTAGTGTATTATTTTTAAAAGAACAACTAATTGAAAATAATGGATAGATTTTATTACATGTATTTTGAATGGTATGGTATGACTATCTAATAATGTTTTCAGGCACCACGTGCTAAAATGAACCAGCAGCGTTCCAGAAGGTTTAGAGCATCAAAAGAAGGAATGGAAGCAGCAGTGGAGAAGCAGCGAGTCAGGGAAGAAATATTGGCAAAAGGTAAATAATGCGCATCTTGAACTTGGACTTCTTAAGAAATGTATATAGAAAGAGGGAGAGGTGTCCGCTTTCTGTCATAGTAGGTATGGTTTTAATTTAATTGGGATCTAGAATATCTAAGGAAAATTTATGTTCACTGTCCAAAAGTAGTTAATGGAATCCTTTGTTCCCACTAACAAGCTTTTCTTTTCCCAGCTCTGTAGTAGAAGGGAAACCTAGGAATAAAAGGAGGGAATTCTGGTAGGGAGAGCTGTTTGGCAGCCCCTTTCAAGGCAAGTGCAGCTCTTCAGCTCACTTTGATGTATCTGTAAAGGAGGAATATATTAAGAGTGCCTCTTACTTTTCTTTTCAATGGGGCCTGTTAGAAAGCTACAATTCCGTAAACATTTTCCTTAAATCAGTCTGAGTAGCTTGCTTATTACTTTCCCTTAGAACTCAAAGGTCTGTAAAAGGAGGCCCAGGATGACGTGATCCATATCTTCAGGCTTTCACTAAAGTCAGACACACTTCAATAGAAGAGTATGCAGCAGGCACGAAGGCAGTGAAGTACCCAGGGTTCCCTTGACTTGGGGAAATTGTGGGGTGTGATCATCTTTGCAGTTCCCCAGAGCTTGAAATTCCTGTTGGATAAATAGGTGGACCTTGATCAAGTCTCAGAGGGACGGAAGGTCAGGGAGTCCAGATACTCCATGGGACCAGTTCTCTCCTAAGACGCTTCTGTCTGTGAGATGGGGTGTTTTAGTGGCAGGGTGATTTGTTTGGTGTTTTGTTACAAGGTCAGTACGATAGACCAGAAAAGCAACAATTTATTGGCTCAAGATATTGTACTTTGCAGGTAAAAGGATACCATAGTGTAGTCAACTCAGGCCTACAATTAGGATACATTTTCTGTTTTAATTTGCTAGAAGCGTGCGACTATATATTTACTTTAGCTGCAGCTCATAATGCGCTTAAGGCCTGTTTGTACTTACAAAAGATAATCTTTGATTTTAAAGAGGTCTTCTTTCTTGAAGATATTTTGAAATATATTTGTCTTTAAAAAAGCTAATCAGTGATATAGAGAACAAATAGGACTTTTATATCACAGCTGGTGATTTTGTTTCTTATCATATAAGGCTGTAATAAACTTGGCAGTTTATAGGCACCTGGGTGGCTCAGTGGGTGTATCTTTCTTTGGCTCCGGTCATGATCTTAGAGTTCTGGGATTGAGCCCCGTGTCGGCCTCCCTGGTCGAGGGGAAGTCTGCTTGGTCTTCTTCCTTTCCTTCCACTCGTTCGTGAGCACACACATGCGTGCCCTCTCTCTGTCTCAAATAAATAAAAATCTTTAAAAAACAAAAAACTCAGCACTTTAATTTTGTTTTTCTAAGATACCTTTACCTCAGGAATTACTATCCAAAAGAAAACTCCTAAATTGTGTATGTGTGTGTATGTGTATGTGTGTTCTGCTGCAGAGGGCATTATGAAGAATATCATAATTTCCATATTTCTGTGT
Organism: Mustela nigripes; assembly: GCF_022355385.1. NCBI lineage: Eukaryota > Metazoa > Chordata > Mammalia > Carnivora > Mustelidae > Mustela > Mustela nigripes. The sequence continues at coordinate 94,632,042 of NC_081563.1, read as the reverse complement.
AACTATAGTATCTTTTGTATACCATATATTGTTTGATGGTCATGTTAAAGCTTATATTAAATTTGAGAGGATGACTCTTATTTTCTTTCCCAGAGGGGGAGCATTTGTTCCTCAGGTGACAGTATTTCCCTTTCTTTTGTATTTGGACTTGTTTTGTTGTTCTGGCTTAATACTGAGTAATTTACCTGACTTTTTATGGAGAGAACAAAACATTGCCTCTTTTTCCTTTAGGTGGCTTTCTTCCTCCAGAAGAAATAAAAGAAAGATTTGACAGCAACTGTATTACACCAGTAAGTAGTCTCATACTTTGCCAGCTATTGCTAACTCCTAAATGGTAGGTTAATTTATTTCTTTCTATCATTTTAGGGAACTGAGTTCATGGACAATCTTGCTAAATGCCTTCGCTATTACATAGCTGATCGTTTAAATAATGACCCTGGGTGGAAAAACTTGACAGTAAGTTTCACATTTTGGTACTTCAGAAAGATAAGGGTGATTATTTTAGGCTGTACTTTGATATGACTGATACCCCATAAAATGCTAGTTGACTGTCAGAAGAAAGAGAAGCTTCCAGGTTATTAGAGATGGGATGCCCTGCATGGTCCAGTTTTAGGCTGCTGAATTTTCTCTCAGTGCCAATTTTGTCTTCTTACCATCACTTTGAAGCTATAAAACAGGACCCATGATTTAAAAATATATATATAATATTTTATATTACATTTAAATATGTATATATAGGAAAGTAAATTTTAAATGAAAATTTCTACTGTTAGAAATTGAAATAGAGCCAGATTAAAGTCATGGGGCTGTCTTTAAAGAATAGCTGTGTTCTCCTACGTGTTTAAGTAAAATTGTATTGTACTTTCATGTAATTTTAAATTCAAAGCTTGTTGGGGCACCTGGGTGGCTCAGTCAGTTAAGCATCTGCCTTCTGCTCAGGTCATGGTCTTGGGGTCCTGAGATCACGCCCCTCATTGGGTTCCGTGCTAGGTGGGGAATTTGCTGCTTTTTTTTTTTTTTAAGATTTTATTTTTTTGTTTGACAGAGAGAAATCACAAGTAGACAGAGAGGCAGGCAGAGAGAGAGAGAGGGAAGCAGGCTCCCTGCTGAGCAGAGAGCCCGATGCGGGACTCGATCCCAGGACCCTGAGATCATGACCTGAGCCGAAGGCAGCGGCTTAACCCACTGAGCCACCCAGGCGCCCCGGGGATTTTGCTTCTCCCTCTCCCCCTTCCCTTGCTCATGTGTGCTCACTCTCTCACTCAAATAAATAATAAAAATAAAAAATAAATAAATTCAAGGCCTATTTTGCTATAAACTAGATATGTAAATTATATTTAATGGGTATTTTTTATTGATTACTCCCAGGGTTTATGTAGTTTGGGGCTATATCTTTGGGTAGCAGTGAGTATACTAGAAAGTGATTAGTTCTTCTGGCTAAATTTGACTGAAACGTTTCATTTTTTTTCTATTCCTGTAGTAAATTAACCAGTGAAACTAATTTTGGTGTTTAACACGTACCTTATGAAACATTTCTAATAAATAACACTGTCTTAATGGAATTATCCTAATTTATTTTAAGTTGTTCAGTTTTGTTGATTTTTGTGCTAGAAAATTGGGGATGCACTGACAGTGTTAAAAACTGTTTTGATAGGTTATTTTATCTGATGCTAGTGCTCCTGGTGAAGGAGAACATAAAATCATGGATTATATTAGAAGACAAAGAGGTAAAATTCCCTTACAAATATTTATTATATCTTCTATTTAAAAAGTCAAGCCATTATATAGGAAATATTTGGTAGAATGTGATATTCCTGGGCTGTAAAATACATTTATATAAATACAATGTATCTTTCTCCCATCTTTAGCCCAACCTAACCACGACCCAAATACTCATCATTGCTTATGTGGAGCAGATGGTAAGTTTCTTCTTACCATTTGATTTGATGCTCTTGGATTAAACCATAGCTAATTGATGGTTTCGTGTGTAGTAGTGGATTATTCCTGGTTTCTTGGAAATTCTAATATATCTTGCTCATTTTATGTTTGAGAAGGAATTGGTATTAAGGTTAATCTGTGATTCATGTTCATTTATCTTAAATTTTAAAAATATTTTTCAACCTTTTGATATTGCATACCTTTAAGTTGGAAGATTTTCGTTGCCCATGTGTCTGGAGGACAGCTTGTTGCTTGAAAACTAAAAAATTTTAGGTTTTTTAGCCTTATCACCTTTATTTATGTGCTTGTTTCGGCTTTACTTTGTGTTGTATCTTGTGTCACAGTGGTGTCCTTTATCATTGGTTGTGGTAGGGTCTTCTCAGAGTGTTCACTGTTCATTGTTTTATCCTTGTTGGTTGGTAGCTGATCTCATTATGCTTGGCCTTGCTACACATGAACCCAACTTTACCATCATTAGAGAAGAATTCAAACCAAATAAACCCAAACCATGTGGACTTTGTAATCAGTTTGGGCATGAGGTCAAAGACTGTGAAGGTTTGCCAAGAGAAAAGAAAGGAAAGGTAGGAACTTTGAAATGGTAATTGCCTCACATTCAAATTTTTTCTGTTTTATTTTTTGTTTTGATAAAATACACTTAACATACAATATACTGTTTTAACCATTTATAAGTTTACAGTTTAGTGGCTTTTAAGTATATTCATTCAGATTGTTTCATTTTTAGAATGGATAAAGAGAAGACTGTATTGTATTACCCACTTGCTCTGTTAGCCCTCATAGGAATGTATCTTTCATAGCCCTTTAAAGTGAACACACATTCAAAAGCATGCATGCACTTGTCTTTCACCTCTGACTTCTGATACAGCTTATGTCTACATGAAGCTTAGGTCTCCTAGTTAGTAATGCCTCTTGCACATGATTTGTTTGTAGAAGTATTTGTTTCAAATGATTATTTTTCTTTACAACAATATAAATAAAATACATTAATTTGCTTGATACTTTTAAGTTACTCCTAGTTCCTATATATTTTGGGTTCACTTGATTATATCCAGCTCCCTTTGAGTGTGTTTTCATCTGGTTAAGAATATGGTGCCTCTTTAAAAGACATGCTGAGTGGGGAAAAAAGGTAATAAATACACTGTATATTCATAGAGAAGGGTCTAGAATTATATACCTTGAAATTTAATATTGGCTGGATGTAAGTCAGGGGTTGGCAAACTACAGCCCCAGCCCCCCAGATTTGACCAGTGAGCTAAAAATGGTATTTATGTTTTGAAAGAGTTGTAACAGCAAAACAAAACATGAAAGAATATGCAACAGAGACCATATGTGTCTCCAAAAAGGCTAAAATGTTTACTATCTAGCCTTTTACAAAAAATATTTGCTGATCCCTGGTCAGGTATGATTGGGATTATGGATAATTTTCTATTTTTAAAATGGTTTGGGGAGTTCTCTTTTTTTTTTTTTTTTTTGGTAGTTCTTATAATATTAAAACGGATTTTGCTTTAGAGAAATTCACAATATTTACTTCACTGGAAAAAGTTACAGGGTTTAAAGTAGACTTGTTTAATCTTGACTCCCCTTTCCTGCAGCATGATGAACTGGCAGATAGTCTTCCTTGTGCAGAAGGAGAATTTATCTTCCTTCGTCTTAATGTTCTTCGTGAGGTATGTAGTAATAAACATGGGGATCAGTTCTCTAAAGCAGGGTGGCTTTTGATAACTTACAATGGCAACGTTCCTTCTTGGTTGTAGTATTTGGAAAGAGAGCTCACCATGGCCAGCCTGCCGTTTACATTTGATGTTGAGAGGAGTATTGATGACTGGGTCTTCATGTGCTTCTTTGTGGGAAATGACTTCCTTCCTCACTTGCCATCATTAGAAATTAGGTACGTGTGTTTGTATGGGTTTTCAAACTAGTGTTTTAGCCTTCTTGCCTTTATAGTACACACTGGTCCTAATGCGTAATATTTGTTTCCTGGTGGCAGGGAAGGTGCAATTGACCGTTTGGTTAACATATACAAAAATGTGGTACACAAAACTGGGGTAAGTTAACTCTTGAATAATTTCAAAACAGAAGTATTTGCTTTTATTAGAAGATCATTTTACATGTATTTTATCACTTACAGGGTTACCTTACAGAAAGTGGTTATGTCAATCTGCAAAGAGTACAGATGATCATGTTAGCAGTTGGTGAAGTTGAGGATAGCATTTTTAAAAAGAGAAAGGATGATGAGGTAAAGTGTTTCTATTGCAGTAGCTAAATTGCTCCTGTCTCTAATAGGCTGTGATGATCTTGTGATTGTACTTTTAACCTCTTTGAGTGCGTTGTTATATCATTATAGTGTATCTAACACCAATGTAATCATGAGTGGTCAGTGCTTTGATTATTTTATAAAGGTGGTGATGCTTGCTGTGTGGAACTATGTATTGCACACTGTGTGGTTGGTTGTAATTTTTTTCTCTCTTCATAATCTTAATAAAGATAAAAATCCAAACACCTGTCTAATCAGTAGGCTGTGAGATGCGGGTGCCAAGGCCAGATGAATCCTGGGATTGAACTTGTGGCTGCCATGTTTTATAGGAAATATTTATGCCCTGGAAGATAGTTTCAGACTTAGCAGTTCTCTACTCTGGTAGTAGAGTATAGGGGGTCAGGGTTGGATTGCATCAGCCAAGGCAGCGGGTTGCAGCTCTGAGTAGGAAATTTAATACATGAAAGAAATAAAATAACAAAGCACTTGGAAATGATTACATATAATAGGATGAGTACTTGGTGAGAAGTTCAGGTTTCTGACTTGGGTAGTTGGGAGATTGCTGGTTCCATTCACTGAGATAGTAAGCGCTTAGGGTAGAGCAGGTTGAGGTGGGGGACAAGGTAGAATTAGAGTTTAATTTTGGAGATACTAAGTTTGAGATGCCATATGGCAACATTGGAGAGAAGAAAGTCCATGAAGCAGTTAGATGGGTTTGTGTAATGCTCAAGCAGAAGTCTTTTGAAAGGAGATTTGAGAACCCTTAGTAGAGGGTAGGTACTTCAAGCTGTCAGTGTGAACTTGGAAGTCCCTGGGACCCTGTGTGTAGTGAAAGTGCCTCCAATAGAAACGTTGAGAAACATGGACATTTATGGAAAAAGAGGAGCTGGTTGTAGAGAGATGGGAGGAAATCCCTGAAGAGAGAAGCCATTGGTGCTCTCTTGTCTTGTCAGGGCAAGATGGACAGGCCCCTAGTACATGGCCAGAGGTTCGGAGGCTCTGGGGAGTCAGTGGGTGGAGGGGCAGTAGCCTGGAGCCAAAGCAGGGTGGAGGTTGATTGTGGGAGAGGGTCAAAGGAGGCAAGAAGTGGGTAGAATTAACAGATAGTGCTTCTTAGAGAGTGAAGGAAATCCTTAAACTGATCTTAACAAAAAATTCATATGCCTATTTTGTGCAAATATTGCTACTTTACTTCATAATTTTCTTAAGATTAAAACATATCATTTTTTTATATTTTCTTCAACTTTGTGTACTATTGCTAGTGGTCTCTTTCTTAGAACTTTCAGTACCATTTTATGTAACAGAGTGAGTGGACTGTAATTCTTTCCAAAACCTTTGGTTCTTGGTAATCCACTATGGCAGCAAGAATTTTTTACAAGAATTTTTTTTTTAATGTTTTTTCCAATAACATAACTGACTTTGTCTGGGATATCAAATGTCTATCAGTGTAGCCATTTTGAACTGAGACTTCAACAAGTGGAGTTGGTTCTTGCATTTATGCTTAAGAAAAAAACTATACGCATGTACTGTGTACTACTTGATATAAAAACCTTAGAACAGCCCTTTTATGTGGCTTTAGCAGACTCTGTACTAATAAATATTGGTGATATTTGGCATTAGAGAAGGATGTATGAGATTTGATAGGTACCAAAGTGCTTCAGGCTTAAGTAATATGGTTTCCAACTGGACTAGCAGAGAGGGCATTTTAAAGCTCTTTGGATCTTTTTTGGTGTTCTGACATCATAATGATGTCTATCAGCAAGGTTGGGCATTGATAGAAATATATGAACCTTCAGAAATTCAACGTAAAATTATCTACGTTTATGTGTTTTCCTGGAAACTGTCTGTGGCATTTGACCAATTTCCAAAGGAGTTCATAGCACAAAATAGTAGAAAAGGAATTTGTTATTAAAACTGAGTGATGCTTTTTATATTATAAGCTTTGATGTTTGCCCTTTGTCTTGCAAATGTCCTTCATTTATCCAGTAAACATTTATTGTTTCTCGTGTGCCAGATAGTATTCTGAGTGTCATTGATATAAAAGAAAAACAAAAATGCAGACAAAAATTCCTGACCTCATGGAGCTTACATTCTTCCTGAAATGGACAATAAGCACAAAAACTGAGTGAATTGTGTACTGTGTTAGAGTGATGAGTGCTGTGAAGAAAATTAAAGCAGGTGAAGAAATATCTGGGAAGGTGAAGATGTTGTGATTCTAGAAAAGGTGATTAGCGAAGGCCTCACCAACAGATGACTTTGAATAAAGACCTGGAGAATATGAAGAAGTAAACCATGTAGGTGTTTGCAAGAAGAGCATTTCAGGCAGAGTGAATAGCCAGTGCAGAGGCTCTAGGGCATGTACCCAGGATATTGACTATATGGAGGCAAAGATGGAAGCCAAGAGCCCAGTTAGGAAGCTCTTTAGCAGCCATTCAAGGGAGCCAGCATGGTGGCAGTGAAAATGATAAGAGGTAGTTAGATTTTAAATATGTTTTGATGGTTAAACTACTGGATTAGCTAATAGATTCAATGCTGGTTTGATGACTCCACGGCATTTTGTCTGAGCAGTTGAAAAATGATCTGAGCAACTGATGAAGAAGACTGGGAGGTGCTGAGTTGGGGGTGGGGATTCCATTTTGGGCACATTAAGTTTGAGACAGCCAATTGGAGATGTTGAATGAGGAGAGGTCCCGGTTAGAGACTCATCACTATATAGATATAGATGGTGTTTAAAGCTATGAGACTAGATGATTACTCTTATAAGAGTAGAAGTCTAAGTATTAGGCACAGAGGAACACTAACATTGAGAGGCTGGGGAGTCATGGAGCAAAGGCATACAGCAAGAGTGAAAAAAGAGAACCAGGTGAGTGTAGTGGTTTTGAAGCCAAGAAAAGAGCGTGATTCAAGACCAAAGAGTCATGGTCAGATAAGGACTGAAAACTGACTAATGGCTTTCACTGTCTGCAGCTTGTTGGTACCCTAGATAAGGAATATTTCAATTAAAGATAGAGGGAAAAGCTTGATTAAAGAAATTGGTGGATTTCATATCTTAGTAGGTTTTAGGGTAGCCATTCACCATATATCCAACATTCAGCCTTTCTTCTGGAAGAAAGTATACCTTTCAGACCTTAAGTAAGGGTGTTATTTTGCATTTGGCATTACTGACCTGAAAGGGATAGAAGTCCAGCTAGTCAGGTGGCAGCCAGTATAGTACCTACTGGCCCTTGTTTTGGGCTATTGTAGGACCTTAGTTGCTCCAGTGCCTTGATACTCAAGGAATCTTGGGCATGGAAGGAGTGCTTTCTGGGACCAGGGAGGCCTTTGAATGGCCGAACAGTTAGTGGGAAACAAGATAAGTCCCAAATCTGTTTAATTGAAACCATGACTACATTTTGAATATGAGTGGAGGGGAAGAATCAATACAAACTGGACCCTTTCCTGTGAATTAAGGTAGCTCAGAATGAGCAGTATAAACATCTGAATTTCTTTCCTTTCTTTCATGAGATTGACTTTTTGGACCCCGCAGTTGGGTGGGGGCGGGGGTCATGTTTGCACAGAGCCCCACTTCTCTCTTTACCCACTTGGTGCTGTGGGTGCTACAGAATTAGGAACTATTGAGCCCTCTTTAGGTAACAAATTCATTATTAAATTGTCTTGTTAATTTTTTTTTTTAATGGCTATCTTGGTTATTAACTGTATTCAGCTAAAACTTAAGAATTGTTTTCTTTTATTTGTATCTTCTCCATGTTGGCAGCCTGTTCACTCCAGGGTAAAACCAAGAGTCTTTGTCATGACTCTTGTATTCTTTCATGAAATGATTTCAAAAACTATCTGAAAATATTAAGAGAAACAGTTAAATTACATCTAAACTTCGTTTAGAATGCTCTCTATCCATCTGAAGTTCTGATAAAACACACTTTGAACATATAGTCCTTTGCCTAGTTTAACTATGTACCTACGTTTCTGGGGTCTTCCTTTAAAACCTGAATTGTTTCCCAAATCATTCCTGGTAATGTTTATCTCTGGCACTTTTTGTGTATGTAATATTTGACAGAATATGTGGATTTTATACTTTTAGGACAGTTTTAGAAGACGACAGAAAGAAAAAAGAAAGAGAATGAAGGTGAGTTTTAATTAATTTCATAAGATTGGCAATAGCACAAGTTTACGGTGTGGGAGAAAGATGTTTATTGCAGCAGCTTTATTCCTTATCCTGTAGGAGTTGAATAGGGGTGTAATGTCTACCCAGCTGCCTTCTTGCCCAGAGGAAGAATACTGGTGTCAAGTCTTTTCTAAACTCTGGAGTCTGAAAAGATGCACTTGATGCGTGTGGGGTGCTTAGCTATTTGACTTTTTTTGTGATAATCAGGTATTTTTGCAATAAAAATTGTCAACCCTTTATACAGTCTTTTAAGTTACTGCATTCTGTCTACATCTTTGTCAGATTAATCTTCCTGAAACTCTTGTTTCTTTGTCTGGATATGACAAGCGACTTTGTAGTCCCCTTAGAGCCACTTCTCTCTCAAGCTGGCTTGTGGAGTGTAGTCTGATATGGTCCGATATTAGCCACTGAGCTTTTCTGTGCTGTCCTCTAAATGTACCACATCCCTCCCGACTCAGAGTGTTACCTATATTTGCCAGCTCCGCGTGGAATTCATGACTCCCTCACATCTTAGCTTTTCCACTGGGGCCTCCCTTGAGGCCTTGGCCCTAGTCGAGGATGAGCAGTCCTTTTCTTTGAACTTCACTGCTTCTTGCTTGTGGTATTTGTTTTCTTACCTCATTGCATAATGTTCTATAGTTCCTTCTTTAGTTCTTATTTTTCTTGTCCTAACTGGATTTAAAACTTACAGTATTTCCTTTTATTAGAAGTAAGCAAGTTGGGGAACTTAGAAGGGAAAAAAGTAGAGTTATTTATTGTTACACGTAGTTTCAAAACCAGTTAGGTTGAGAGGGGAATATATGCTTTCTACCTTATGTATTACTATTTTCTTTAAGTCAATATCTGCATAAAAAGTATGTTTTACCAGTCAGCCACAATGGTCATCGATTCCAGCTATGATTATAGCTCTAATTAATTGGAAATAGTTTATTCTAGCAAGGTGAAGGGTAAATAAAAGTGGGTTTTCTTAACTATAAATCAAACTCTTGACTAGTTTTTTAACCTTCGTTGTTATATTATTTTTATGTGCCTGAAATCCTTTGTCGAATGTATTCTGAAATTGTCAGTAAACATAATGGAATAGCTTACTGAGGCTTGAATAGATTCTGTGTATCAGAACATTGTTATTATATGTACTTTTAGAACTGTTATTATTAAATACTACAGAGTATTGTTTGCAGGGTGAGTTACCATCAAATCAAATTTTGGACAGTCCTGTAAATGCTAACAGAAATCTGGTTCCTCCTTTATGTGCTTACAGTGAGGACTCTATTCCCGTACCATCTTTTCTTCCTGTCATCTGACTGTATTGTGATTTAATTTTAATTTCTACATTTGTTTCCACTTACGTTAGAGAGATCAACCAGCTTTCTCTCCTGGTGGAATATTAACCCCTCATGCCTTGGGTTCAAGAAATTCACCAGGTTCTCAAGTAGCCAGTAATCCGAGACAAGCAGCCTATGAAATGAGGATGCAGAATAACTCTGTAAGTGACTGACTTTTACGTGGCACTGAAAAGGGGAGACCATCAGAGGTCTCTTGTGGTTGTATGTGAATTTTGTTACTAAGTCTGGAGTTGTTTTGTGTTGTAGTTTTTCTCAATTTCTTTTTCCTTGAGATATTTTTAACTTTGTTGCATCCATGATTATCAATATGTAAATATCTAAATGCTATGAAAGAAAAGAAAATGCATGTAAATATATATAGCTAAGTGGCAGCAGAGTTTCTGTAATGCGAATGGGCCACAGTGCTTCCCCCTTCCCCTAAAGGTACTGGGTGCTAGAAGCATGATGGGGACATCTGAGTATCTCATAGCTGGGGTAAGAGAGAAAGGTGGGTTTTCCCCTTTCTTTCCAGGGATCAGCTATGGGCATTTTATTATATATATTCCTCAGTCTGTCAAATACAGGTATTCCTCACTGCCTAAATTCTTGCTTTCCAACTCAGGCATGGAATAGATTTGAATACATATTTTCAAGTAGCTTTCACTATGCAGATTCTGGTTGCTCTGTACTTAGAAATTCAGGAATTGAATGGGTCTGCCACTTGGTATCCCTCCTTGCTTGAACTTAGTGAACCAGACTGAAGAAGCAGATCATCTCAGCCAGCAAGGCTGTAGTCTGTCCAGTAGCTTCCTGTTGTAGTGGTAACACACCATGAGCTCAGAGCACAAGGCAGGGCAGCAACAGGGGTGAGGGAACAGACAATGAATTGATGTACAGCAAATAATCAAAGCTATTGCTTATTTCAGGCTGGTAGGCATAAGAGAGAGTATGTGTTATAAAGAGAGGAAATATATTTTGTAAAGTTTGATATCTAATGTAAATTTTTGTTTTGATATATTCAAGGAAATTGTGTGTTTTGATATTTCATTATTCTAACAGTTACCCTATTGATGCCCCACATCTTTTATTACAAGGCAATCCTGTATATGGAACTTTTGCCGTATCAGGAGACTGATTTATATTCCTGCAAATTCCCATCTTGAAATTTTAGGACCTTAGCTATGGAATTTGAGAATTCATGAGAATTTGCATCTCCTGAGAGAAGCAGCCTGGGTTTCTGTTATGTTTTTTGTTCTGTTTGATTTTTGTGTTCTTGTCTTATTCCTTCCACCATTAACAGTGGGATATGGAGGGTCAGTGAAGGGATTGCAGTGAGACACTTGAATAGAACAGAAAAGGCTGATGCTTTTTCTTAATCTCAGGAAGGCAGGGAGGTTTACACTTTGCCAGCTCTGCTTGCTTTGAGAAGGTTTCCAGTATTATATTGAGGCTCCACAGGACTAGACCCATTGTTGATTAATAATGTCTGCCATGGAAGTAGGAATAGAGAGATTGATGATTAAGTTGCTTATTTGATCCTGTTTTAATTCCCCTTGACATAATTATTTCTGTTGCAGTCTTTGCATAGAGGGATTTTCATCTAGAATATTATGAATTTAAGGAAATCACAAGCCTAATTACCACTTCATTTCAAGGGTGATTTTAAAGTTATAGATTTATTGTTGTTTTGTTTGTTTGAGCTGTTGGGCATATTAGTATCTAGTACTGAGTAGTGTCTGCCTGTTGGTCTATACTGTTAATGCTTTACTAGCTGGCTTCTGTTTCCTGATAAATGTGTTTTTAAATTTTGCATTCTGAAATACAGTTTGACTATATCTGTGACCATTTCATAAAATGTAATTGCAAAAAGAGCTTTTTAAAAAGGAATTTGAGGGGTGCCTGGGTGGCTCAGTGGGTTAAATCCTCTGCCGTCGGCTCAGGTCATGATCTCAGAGTCCTGGGATCGAGCCCCACATCGGGCTCTCTGCTCAGCAGGGAGCCTGCCTCTCCCTTTCTCTCTGCCTGCCTCTCTATTTGTGATCTGTCAAATAAATAAATAAAATCTTTTAATAAATATAAAATAAATAAATAAAAAGGAATTTGAATCATTTGGGGTGGTATGTTCAGGAAAGACTTGGTTGGTGGAGAGCAGAAAAGAGCAATAAAGATTTAATATTAAAAAACCACTTTCTGTTTTCCTTTGCCAGTATATTATTTTTGTTACCAGATAAAGATAGTTTGTATCATTTTTGTCAGTTTGGGAAAGTTTGCTTTTTACCCAGCTTCTCTGTACTTAGACAATTGATAGGAATATTGCTTTCATCGTTTAATCCAAATGGATTTAGTGATGGTTTAGAAATTAGTGATAACTTACTGAAAGGTGAGCCACCATTGCCACACCTTCATCTTGCTGTTGATCCTGTATACATATCGGTTCATTTAATCCTTGCTGTAACCAACTAAGAGGACATAATCCCCATTTCAAGTTGAGGCTGACAGAGGTTAAATAAATTGCCCAAGGCCACACACCAGTAAAGATTAGAGTTGGAATGTCAAACTCAGATTTGACTAAAAATATTCATCTCATTTTCAAGTACAATAGCAGCTTCCTGAATTTATGTTTTGTAGTTCGGGTTTTTTTGAACAGTATTGACCATAAAGTGTCAGGAATAAAATGGAAATTACACATTTTTAAAAAATAAGTTATAAACTCACTGAGAAATACAATTTTGCTTTGTTGTAACTTTTTTTGGCATATAGTGTGAACTACATTCATACTGAGTTTTTAGTTGTAGTATCATTAAAGTAGCCTCGTAAGCTCTCAGTTTAAAAATAATTCAGTTTAATCACAATATCTAATATGCTGTGAATAATAGAAGAGAAACTTTATCATGAAAACCTTTTTTGCCACTTGTGGTTTTGGTCTCTTAACATAAAACTAAAGTTGCAGAGAATTTGAATTTTTTACTTAAATGTTAAAATATTTTCAGGTGTTAACTGTGTTCATTGAATTGGCTACAAATGGAAGAAAATAGTGAATTTAAAGTGGTATCTAAGTCTTTGAAATAATGTTTGCATTTTTCTAAGTTACTAATACATTTTTACTTGGACCTTGAATTTTAAACATTATCTATAAAATAATTTAGCAGTTATCTGACAGAGTTTTGTCAAACTTTTGCTTTCCAGATGGTTGTGTGAGGTTGAGCATTTACCATTTAACTTCATTCTCACCAGCACTATTTTGTGTATTATAATTAATACATTTGTATTTTCCTCCTTATAGCTTTGCTGTTTGATTGGTAGAAACTGATCACAAACTCATAACATGAGGGAACCACCGAAGAAAAAAATAATTCCCATCCTTTAATTTTTAAAAATCTATAAAATTAAATTCTTTTTTCTTCTGAAATAATTTTTATTCTAATAATGTTCAGATTCTTTTGAATTTAAGCATAGGAAGCTTAGAACTATATAATTCTTTTTCTGAAGGAGTATGCCAAGAACAGTCTTCATATTTTCTAAATGTACTTACCATATCTATTTAATAGCTTTAAGAGTTGTATTATGAAGCATGATTATAATAGCAGTTGGATGTAACTTCTTATGTGAAATGAATAATTAAATCCTTCCTCTGTAATATCATAATTGTTTGCAGAGTCCTTCAGTATCTCCTAATACGAGTTTCACTTCTGATGGCTCCCCATCTCCAATAGGAGGAATTAAGCGAAAAGCAGAAGACAGTGACAGTGAACCTGAGCCTGAGGATAACGTCAGGTGAAACCATTTTTTGGTAACACTTTGTTATGAAATTGCTGAAATAGATGCTGTCTAATTAATGCTATTTAGCTTAGAGCAGCAGTGCCTTCAGATGCTTGCCTGTGATCTTTTTATCCACCAGTAATTAATGTGGAGGGTTAGAATAGTCAGTAAATTCCAGTGAGATGTGTAAGCTATATCTGTTAAATCTAAGTATCTAGATTAGTATGCGTGCAGGTTTTTGTCCTCCAAGCCACTTTTCCCTCTGAGACCAGGCACTAGATCAGCTAGACATGCGGTGTTTAGCTCTGACTATGTGATCTGAATGTTACTGTTTTGAGATTAAATTTTCAAGCTGCTTAACACAGGAAGTTCAGTTACACTTGGATACTTAACATAGTTTACTTTAATCTTCTCAATTGGAAAGGTTCTTCCTCAAATGAAATATGCAAAAGTCATTCAGTTAAGAGATAAATATGTATATTTTTTAAAACCACAAATGTGCGTGTATACAATTACATTTCATGACAAAGAAGTTTCCCTTTAGCTATATACTTAAAATTTCTAATAGGAAACTTTGATTCTTTATCCAGAAATTTGAGATCATTATATAAGATTAATAATCTCTTTTATAATTAAATCCAGATTTGAACCCTGGGTTCCGCATGCAAAAGGCCAATAATCTTAACAATTGTAATTCATTAAGAAGTTAGCAAAATGGTATATTTCAAAATTAAACAATGGTGGTCCACAACTCGTGCTTCTTTTATAGGACATGGATGGTATGTTTGCATTTATGATGAGAAACTTCTCAGGTGTCGTGTATGGTTCTGTATTTTCCTAATGTCCTTTGAAGTTAGATTCTGAGATCTCTGATGGCTTGTGATTGAACATTTTCCTTATCCTCTGTTTCTGCAAGTCTGGATTTTCCTCTTGGAGTATGTTATCTGTTTTATTGGGTAGCCATCTTGATCAATACCAGCTTAATAGTTGAATTGATTTTTTAGTACTTCATTGTGTAATCCCAGTGCTGAGAATAGTCAAGGTAGAAATGCTTCTGTCAAAAAGTGCTCGAGACACTTGACGTGTATTTCATTATTTTCTGTAAAACAGTTATAATCCACATCATAGAGGATATTTCTCCTAATTGATGTTCTGTGAATGCATTGGGGCAGGGGAGGGAATTAAAATTGGTGTGGTGTATTCTGGAACATGACTGTAATTAATTAGTAAGATGTGGCACATGGTGGAAAATAGTCCTTAATGAGAATCATCTTGATGTTCTTGATCTGTCCTAATTTGTTTCTTTAGTGTTCTTTGGCTTCTTTGTGTTATGTTTAAATCTTTTAGAGAATGAATAATGAGTACTTAAAAAAGCATTTTGAAAAAGTGGTTCTTTACATGTATTTTCAGTGATTAATAATAATTTAGTGTATTGACTGCTTCTGAGTTCTACCAGAACATACAAACATGTGTGTATGTTTCCTTCACTTAAGCCAACAACTCTTAGCTGAAAGAGGGATGAGGCCCAAGGATGGGAGAATTGGTATAAACATAATTTTCTGCCTGGTTCCTGGAATGTTATTTTACAAACCACTTTTTATCTTTTAAAAAATTACCCATACAAATCTCTTCTTCTTCTTCTTCTTTTTTTTTTTAAGATTTTATTTCTTTATTTGACAGAGAGAGACACAGTGAGAGAGGGAACCCAAGCCCTTGCAGAGGGAGAAGGAGAAGCAGGCTTCCCCCTGATCAGGGAGCCAGACTCAGGGCTTGATCCCAGGACCCTGGGATCATGACCTTAGCCAAAGGCAGACATGTAACAACTGAGCCACCCAGGCACCCCGCAAAACTTTTTTTTTTTCTTTTTAAAGTAATTTGGTTGGCTGCTTTGTTTAGTTTAGATGTATTTTAACAAACTGAGGAACTTACATAAAATATCTTCAATATTTGAATCTTACGGTATAGTTTGAGAATTGGTCTACAATCAAAAACAAGTAAAACAGTATTAAAATTTGAGCAAACAAGTGTTCAGTATCTCCTTTAGTAGTATTTTTCTCTTTTTCCAAAATGTAGTTTTATAATGGTCTCATTAGAATTAGTGTTTGGATTTTTGATGTTTGATTGTCTTAATAAATTCTGTGAAAGTGGGCTTTTTTAGATAATTAAATGAAGCTGTGTTAGCATTACTGTTTAACTCATTCACATTTCACCTGGATATTAAGTATAAAATGATTTGGGTGATAAACCAGTGGACAATTATGGAAAGTATTAATTCAACATGAACCGGCTTTGCCTGGGTTTTAGGCTATGGGAAGCTGGTTGGAAGCAGCGGTACTACAAGAACAAATTTGACGTCGATGCAGCTGATGAGAAATTCCGTCGTAAAGTTGTACAGTCTTATGTTGAGGGGCTCTGCTGGGTTCTTCGATATTATTACCAGGTACAGAGAGAATATTTTCCTCTAAACCTAGCTAATCATTTTAGGAAGATCATAATTTCTGTGTATTATTGAGCTTTAATGAAATTAAATCCAGACTCATTCTTTTAAAGCTTCCTGTTCAGAAATTCATTACCTTAAATATTTGTTTATAAAGGCTTTTACACTTCTCAGGTGTTAATATATAAGTAAAGATAATTTTTGCTGTGCTTAAGGATTTCAGCATCAAGTAGTGTGGGTTGAGTGTACTTTGTCTTAATATAATTAAGTATGGTGGTTTTTTAATTGGAAGTAAAAAATAATAGTCACTAATGACTGAACAAAGGACAAAGACTAGAAAATACTAGTAAGAATTTGAAAGGCATTTGAATGATAAAATTTCCTCTGTGTAGTGTAGTGATGTTACATGAAATGCATTCTAATTGGAGTAATCCGTATCTGACTTAAAGCCTTTGATAATTGAGATGTCAGATTGGTGAGAGATTAGGTAGATATATAGGGGATTTTAACACTAGTTGTTAATATCTGGTTTCATTCTCTGAGAGCAAGGCAAGTTAAGTTTGGTGTGATCTAAGAAAAGATGAAGTTTGTTATTAAGTAGAGAGTATAATTTAATGTATTGTCAACTGTATAATAATAAATTCATGTTTTACTTTTGTTCTCAGGATTTTAATTCATTTAGGCATAGAATCAAAATACATATTAAGAGTTGTTTTTTCTATCAGTAAAAACTACTTTTTGATGGGTTTACTTAAATATTTTTATAATAAAGAGAAAATTGTCACAATAAAATACAATAAAGAATTATAAAATGAAACTTTCGGTAATTTTATTTAGTCCCTGTTCAGTGTGATGTCCCTTCCCATCTATATGCTAAGTAAGTAAGTGCCAGCTATCACTGCTCTTCATTTTATTTGATAATGGCTGCTGTAAAATTGGAAATAAATGTAACCAAGCACATTTTAAGGGTAAAAATCTTCACCAAATTGTACTATACAAATTGTATTTACAAAGTTTGGTATTAACTTACTGATTATTAAAGACACTTTGCAGTAGTTTTTAAATCAAGGAGCTATTGATACAAAGTAAAAGTTCAGTTAATCAAAACAACTCTTAGGACTCATGGGGAAAAAATATATGGAATGTACACTGGAAGTTATGTATTTTATAGGCTAATACTCTAATTTTTATTTGCTTTTCTGTGTCCGTATTGAACGTAGATTTTTGTTTTTGGTTTTTTTTTTTGTTTGTTTTTGGTTTTTCTTTTTTGTTATGATTCTAGGGCTGTGCTTCCTGGAAGTGGTATTATCCATTCCATTATGCACCATTTGCTTCAGACTTTGAAGGTATTGCAGACATGCCATCTGATTTTGAGAAGGGCACTAAACCAGTAAGCTTAATTATTTAGAGTCATGAAATTCATAGAATTTTGGCTTAGATAAAAATTGTGTGTCTTATCTTAAACCTTTTTTCTTTCTTGCAGTTTAAACCATTGGAACAACTTATGGGAGTTTTTCCAGCTGCAAGTGGTAACTTTCTACCTCCATCATGGCGGAAGCTCATGAGTGATCCCGTTAGTGTCTTAGTATTTTTAGTATGTTAGTAACTGGATTTTTGTCATGTTTCACGAACATTAGTCACAAGTGCTTTTGCATCTGATAGTTAAAACAGTGAAGTCCAAAAACAAAGTGAAAGTATTGAGTTTTTCTGTATGTTTTTCACCTCCCCCCCCCCTACTTTCCTTGGCTGTGAGAACACTACCTGGTATAAATAAAATTAATTTGTGTTTAGGAGCAATTCTTAAAACTGTTATTTTGTTCTAAGCCTACCTGTAAGTCTTTTTTTTTTTTTTTTCTTTTGTTCCAGCCATGTGTGGTGGCTACCATTGTTCAGACATCTCTGAGCTTATTTTGTGTGCCAGATAGAAAGGAGAGCCAGGCAAGAAGTAGGAATCGTTAGAGTCCGTAAACTCTTCATTGACTGTGTTGGGTTCACAGTTGTCAGTTATAAAATCCCTCTCTAAAAATGCCCTTTTTTTTTTTTCATTTTTTAAAAATAAAATTGTTAATTTTGTTTTACTATTGGGATTAATGACCTGAAATCTTATTAACATTTTTTAAAGAAATGAAACCGTATTTTCTCATCAGGCCTGATAACATGAATGAAAGAAATGTCAGATTCTTTAAAACTCAGACATGTGTGACTTTTGTTTTGAATCTTTATTTTTCTCCTTGACATAGGATTCTAGTATAATTGACTTCTACCCAGAAGATTTTGCTATTGATTTGAATGGGAAGAAATATGCATGGCAAGGTAAAATTTAGACATTATTCCTTTTTGTTAAAACAGTTTCCACTTTTTGGTAAACTGTAAATGAACATGATTTAGGTAATGAAAGAATTTCTGTAAAAGATAAATATTTTAAGACTTGGATGTCAAAATTTGATTTTTTTTTTCTATCTACCCTGGCATTGGCAATGATTAATAGTAACATTCTGATAAACAGTAAATAGAGTTAAAGTAGACCGATCGTTCTTTTGTCTTCTCTGATTAATTAATGGGACTTGGGAATTGCTTTCATTTAGTAGCTCATTGGCACCTTGTAAGGTTGCTGAGAAATACAGGTTTACAGTTTTTATAAGAATGTCATTTTTAAATTACTACTAAATTTAATGTGTTATTTACCACTCAGCACATGTGTGATGATGACAATGTAAAACACAATAAAGAAGTCTCACACATAGTAAGTCCACTATTATTTCATGCCAGAAGCCCTTTCAGCAAATCACTTTAAACTTTGCTTCCACTGTATATTTTTCTAAGATAATTTCATTTGGGAAAACCATGTTTTTACTTCCTGCTTGGTTATTTCCTGTGGTATAGATGACTGGTAACATGACTCAGAGAATTGTGAGATGGGAGGAGGGATAAGTAATAATTTACAAATTGAAAATCATTTTATGAGATTTTAGGGTTGATTTTGGGTTTATGTAGTAAAGGAAATTTCATACTACTTTAGTGGATTGATAATGGGAAATGCAGCCCACTGATTGGGGTTAGCAGGTATTGTGCTCTATGGTCATATTTTATTGTATGTAAATTGGTTGGAGTCTTAGGTTGTTTTTAAGGTGCTTTGTGGAGGGTATTTTGATTAATAGAAGGAAAGGGCTAAGAGGCAGTAAAGTAAAAATGTAAGTACATAAGTAAGTGTCGAATAAATAAGTAAATATATAAACATGCCGATGTCTTGCTTTCTATATATAATCATCCAGAGGAAAAGTGAGATAGTGCACAATGGTTATAATTTCTTCACATCCTTGCCAACATTTGTTACTTTCTTTTTTTATTCAGTAAATGGCTTTTATATATTTAAGTGTTTTTGGTTGAAGTATAATTGACATACAATATCCTGTTTCAGATGTACATCATGGTGATTTGGTATTTTTATAGGTTATGAAGTGATCCCCATGATAAGTCTAATAACCATTTATCACCATACAAAGTTACTACAGTATTACTGACTATATTCCCTATACTGTATATTATATCTCCATGACTGACTTACTTTATAACTAGAAGTTTGTACCTCTCAATCCACTTCACCTAGTTTGCCTATCTCCTCACATTCTTTCCCCTCTGGTAACCAACAGTTTGTTTCCTTATCTGTGAGTTTGTTCATTTGTTTTGTTTTGTTTTTTAGATTACATATGTAAGTGAATTGTATGGTATTTTTCTTTCTCTGTCAGGACCTGTTTCACTTAGCATAGTACCCTGTAGGTTCACTGATGTTGGAAATGGTAAGCTTTCTCTTTTTTATGGCTGAGTAATATTTCATTTTCAATATGCACATATATGTGTGTATACACAAACACACACCGCATCTTTATCCATTTGTCTGTTGATGGACACTTGGGTTAGTTCCATATTTTGGCTATTGTAAATAATGCTGCAGGGAACATAGGGGTGCATTTATCTCTTCAGATTGCTATTTTTCTTTTCTTTGGATAAATATCCAAGGGTGGAAATGCTGGATTGAATGGTGTTTCTATTTTTAACTTTCTGAGAAACATCTAAACTGCTTCCCATCGTGGCTGCGTGTAAGAGTTCCCTTTTCTCCACATCCTCACAAACACTTTTTTGTTGTTGTTTTTCTTTTTGGTGATAGCCAATCTTAAAGATGTGAGGTGATGTTTCATTGTGGTTTTGATTTGCATTTACCTGGTAATTAGTGATGTTGAGCACCTTTTCATGTGTCTGTTGCCCATCTGGATGTCTTCTTTGGAAAAAAATGTTCAAATCCTCTGCCCATTTTTTAATTGGGTTTATTTATTTATTTTTGGGTATTAAGTTGTGTAAGTTTCCTGTATGTTTTGGGTATCAACCCCTTATTGGATGTATGATTTGGAAATATCTTCTCCCATTCAGTAGGTCGCCTTTTCATTTTGTTGATTGTTTCCTTTGCTGAAACAAAAGCTTTTTAGTCTGATGTAGTCCCATTTGTTTATTTTAGCTTTTGTGGCCCTTTCCTGAAGAAACTGGTCCAAAAAAATATTGCTGAGGCTGATGTCAAAGAGCTTACTGCCTGTGGTTTATAGTTTTAGGTCTGACATCCAAGTCTTTAATTTTGAATTTATTTGTGCACATGGTGCAAGAAAATGGTCTAGTTTTACTCTTCTGAATGTAGCTTTCTGGTTTTCCCCACACCATTTCTTGAAAGACTGTCTTTTCCCATTGTATATTCTTGCCTCCTTTATCATAGATTAATTGACTGTATATATTTGGGGGTTTTTCTGGGCTCTTTGTTTTATTCCACTGATCTATGTGTTTGTTTTCATGTCATACCATACTGTTCTGATTGCTATAGCTTTGTCGTATGATTTGAAGTCAGCGAGTGTGAGACCTCCAGCTTTGTTCTTTCTCGAGGTTGCTTTGGTTCTTTGGTGTCTTTGTAGTTCCATACAAATTTTAGGATTCCTTGTTCTAGTTCTATGGTAAATGCCAGTGGTATTCTGATAGGGATTGCATTTAATATATAGTTTGCTTAGGATAGTATGGACATTTTAACAGTATTCTTCCAATCCCATCAGCATGTAATATCTTTTCCATTTATTTGTGTCTGTTTTTTTTTTTTAATAATGGCCATCCTAGGGGTATGAAGCAGTATCTTTTTTTTTTTTAATGAAGCAGTATCTCACTGTGCTTTTGTATTTTCCTAATTATTGGTGATGTTGAGCATTTTTTTCATGTTCTTCTTAGCTATTTCCGTATCTTTGGAGAAATGTCTTTTCAAGTCTTTTGCTCATTTTTAAATTAGATTTATTTATTTATTTATTTATTTATTTATTTATTTGACACACAGAGAGAGAGAGATCACAAGTAGGCAGAGCAGCAGGCAGAGACCGAGGGGAAGCAGGCTCCCTGCTGAGCAGAGAGCCTGATGTGGGGCTCGATCCCAGGACCCTGAGATCATGACCTGAGCCGAAGGCAGAGGCATTAACCCACTGAGCCACCCAGGCACCCCGGTTTTTGTTTTTATATTGTAGGAGTACTTTATATATTTTGAACACCAGTCTCTTATATATGATTTTGTATTTATTTTCTTCCCTTTTGTGATTGTCTTTTTACTCTGTTTGACAGTGTCCTTTGATGCACAAAGTTTTTAATTATGAGGGAGATTCAGTTTCTGTTGGACTATTTTGTCGTTCCTGTGTTTTTGGTGTTATATGCAAGAAGTCATTGCCAAATCCAGTGTCATAAAACTCCCCCTCACCCCGCGCGTTTTAGGAATTATATAGTTTTAGCTGTTAACATTTAGGTCTTTGATCCATTTTGAGTTTACTTTTGTATAGGATGTAAGGTTAGAGTCCATCTTCATTCTTTTGCTATGGATATCCATTTTCCCCAGCACCATTTGTTGAAACAACTGCTCTTTCCCCATTGAACAATCTTGCCACCCTTATTGGAAATCATTTGACTGTGTATCTGAGGGCTTACTTGTGGGCTCTCTATTCCACTGCCTAATATGCCTATCCTTACGCCAGTACCAAACTGTTTTAATTACTGTAGCTTTAGTAAGTTTTGTCATCGAGTGGTGGGAGTCCTCCAACTTTATTTTTCTTCTTCAAAGTTGTTTTGGCTCTTTGGGGGCCCTTGAGATTCCAAATGAATTTTAGGATGAGTTGAAACTCAGACCTTTAATACTTTTATATTTTATGTAAGTATTTTCAGTTATTAGACTGCAGCAAGAACATAACTTTTTTGAGGTCAAATTTAGTACTGTGAGGAGTTATAGTTATTCCCCATGTCTTTAAAACTTGTTAAAAGTAATGGTAATACTTAAGTTCTTACCTAAGTTGCATGTATCTTAAAATGATAGAAGATAAAATATATCTGGGTAGTTTTTTGACATTTACTGAACTCTTGCAATGTTGTGTTTTTGTAGTATTTCCTTAATATATGTAAGAGGAATATAGAATACCCATTTCTAATGCTACATATTTTATGAACAGAGTATTTTAAGTCCTTTGATCAAAGTCACACAGTGGCTGAACTAAGATTGGACCCAGGGAGTGTGACTACTGTGTATTTACCTAAGTGCTGTCACTACTTGGGTTACTTATGTTGTTGAGGTAGTGCATGTTAACGTAATAAATAAGTACTCAGGAGAAATTAGCTTTAAATGTCATTTTTACTATCAGCTCACTCAAGAACTAAATTTATCACATCTGGGTATAAGGCATTTCTTTCTGTCTTGCACAGTAGGGCTGATTTTTTGTTTAGTAACCTTATTGCTTTCATTAGCACTGCAAGTTGCTTACCAGTTGGAGCTGGCTTTTAGAGTTGATATTGTAGGACAGTCTTTCTGATAATTTGTTTAGGTCTTAAGTGTATGACTAAACAAAACTTGAACAACTCCCTGCATTTTTTCCATGTATATGTTCACCAGTAGATGAAACAGCCTAACTTTGGTGATAGATGATAATATTCTTGAAATCACTTTTTAGGCCCTTCAGAATTCACTTAGTTTCTTTTAAACTTTAAAAAATGCATATTTCCCTTCTAGATAATGAAATTGAACCTGTTTCTAAACTTTGAAAATATGGTAGCTAAATAATTAATGACAACTTTGGGAACCTTTCATTTCTCTCATTTTAAAGGGAACAGTCACAATTGTGGCAGTTTGGACTGGCAATAGTTTCAAAATTAGCTCTAATTAGCATTTCTCTTTGCTGTTTATTTTACACTTTTTATTTTGTCAAAAGACTACTGTATACAGTATAACATATACATGTGGTTCAATAACTTTGTATATCTTTCTAGAAATAGATACTGTATTACTGGTGTGCTGCTTTGAAAATTATGAATGTAGGTTGAAACAAAACAATTACTTTAATTCCAGCACATTCCATAGGACAGTTTTCAGCCTGAATATGAACAGCTTGGATCCTACCCAGCCCCCAAGATTACTTAAGGAAGTCCTTAAACACTTTTTATATCTAAATTAGTTATAACGTTTTGAAATGTAAAAAACAGAATGCTGTGCAGTTTTAGAGCTGGAAGACATTCCATGTATTTATTCACATTGAACAGACCTTCTGAATATTTTAGTTGAAAACAAAGTCCTAGAAAGATGAAAGGACAAGTTCAGACTCTTTGCAGATTAACTGGCTTGCTCAAGGACATCCTCATAAGTAAGGCAAGAGAACATAGACTGGTGTCCAGGTGGCCACTTGTTCATTTAATTTAAAAGTTTTATCATCATGGAGTTAAGATTCTGCAAACATGGTTTTTTATATGAGCTATCTTAAGGATGGAAAATATATGAAACTTCTTTCTTCTCTGAACACATGGAAAGTATTTGCATCTGAGTTTTGAATAGAGTTCAATTCCAAAATGTTTTTACGCCAACAGGGATATTCTACTAGAATCGTTTATTTGAACGAGTAATAAGTTGAATTTGGGTGATCCTAATAGCTCAGTGGTTGGTGTGCGTTTCTTTCTCCAGGTGTTGCTCTGTTGCCTTTTGTGGACGAGCGAAGGCTGCGAGCTGCTCTAGAAGAGGTTTACCCAGACCTCACTCCAGAAGAGAGTAAGAACTCTGCTTCCACTTGGTCTCAACATTGAGTCTGTATCTTACAGACATTACATTTCTGTATAGTATTAGACTCTCTTTTCCATTTGTCAAATTTCACATACAAGGGGCATAAACTGTTGATTTTTACTTCTTCATAAGAAAAGTCAACTTTGCTTCTTAAAATGCATTATCCAAATTGAATAGTAAATACAGTTGTTGTTTTTTTTTAACTTACAAGTGTTAGATTTATTAAAAAGCAATACTTTGAGGGGTACTGGGGTGGCTCAGTCAGTTAAGCATCTGACTGTTGATCTCAGCTCACTTTTTGGTCTCAGTGTTGTGAGTTCAAAGTTCACAGTGGGCTCCATGCTAGTTGTCGAGCCTGCTTTAAAAAACACACACACACACACACGCAAAAACAGCGTTTCAGGAATATCCTTTGACTTTCTGATTCCTTTTTTTTTTTTTTTTTTTTTCCTTTTTACATTTATTTATTTATTTTAGAGAGGGCAAGCATGCATGAGCAGGGGTAGGGGAGGAGGGAGAGGAAGAGAGAGAATCCTCAAGCAGGCTCTGCCTTGAGTGTGGAGCCCAACGTGGGGCTCAATCCCAGGACCTTGAGACCATGACCTGAGCCGAAATGCAGAGTCAGCCACTTCACCAGTTGTGCCACCTAAGTGCCTGCCCCTTGACTTTTTGATTCTTACATGACATGCACACACAAAACTAATTTTCCATGCTGTGAGTGTATTAATTTCCTCTGTGTCCCTTCTTTCCTTCATCCCCTCCAATAAGTTAACTTTGTTTGAAAAGCTATGTTGAAATAAAGGCATTTACTTAGTATGCTAATCTGAAATGTTATTGGTATGGAGTCGCATTTAAAATACTGACAGTTAAAAGTGTTGGAAAATTGCAAAGCTAGACTCTATTGGAAAATTTATTTAATACCAGTATAATAAACCTATAGAAATAATTTCTCTGTCAGCCATCCTTAGAGTAGTCTTTGTTATCAGATGGTGTAATTTGTTTGGGTTTGCTCAGGAAATGGTTATGTATTTCTTACAGTAAGAAATTGAGTTCTATATAAGTTTATCCCTTATCTTACAGTACTATATTGAAATATGTTTTAGTGATAATATTTTCTGACAGTCTTTGATCTTTGAAACCTTAATGTCAAACTTGTTTTTCTTCTACAGAGACCTCACACATTTAGGTCTGTCACTTTTAAATTATTTTTTGTAGGGACACTCAGCTCTTAAGTGTCTGTCTGCCTTTGGCTCGGGTCATGATCTCGGGTCCTGGGGTCAAGCCCTGCATCGGGTTCCCTGCTCAGTGGGAAGCCTGCTTCTCTCTCTCCCACTCCCCCTGCTTGTGTTCCCTCTCTCGGTGTGTCTCTGTCTGTCATATAAAAAAAAATCTTTAAGAAATAAAAAGTGTATTTTATTGTAGACCTTATACTAAAGTTTTTAAAATTTAGATGTTTCTTTTTATTTTATTCTCATAAAAGTTGCTCTTGCAGATATAATTGTTTGATCTTATTTCTTTCCTTATTTTCCCCCCAGCTAAAAGAAACAGTCTTGGAGGTGACATCTTATTTGTGGGCAAACATCACCCACTCCATGACTTCATTTTAGAACTCTACCAGACAGGTTCCACAGAGGTATGGTCTCTTTTTCCATCATGAAGTGCTTTTAGACAGTATAATCGGTTAATTCATCAGAAATATATCTGTTAAATCTATTTATTTATTTATTTATTTTAAAGATTTTATTTATTGATTGGACAGAGAGATCACAAGTAGGCAGAGAGGCAGGCAGAGAGAGAGGAGGAAGCAGGCTCCCCGCTGAGCAGAGAGACCGATGCGGGGCTCGATCCCAGCACCCTGGGATCATGACCTGAGCCGAAGGCAGAGGCTTAACCCTCTGAGCCACCCAGGCGCCCCACATTTGTTAAATTTAGATAAAATAGAAACAAGTGGGGTGCCTGGATGGCTCAGTCAGTTAAGCTTCTGCCTTCAGCTCAGTCATGATCCTGTGGTCCTGGGATCAAGTTCTACATTGGGCTCCCTGCTCAGCAGAGAGTCTGCTTCTCCCTCTACCGCTTCCCAAAGCTCGTGGACACATGCTTGCTCTCTCTCAAAAATAAATAAATAATATCTTTTACAAAAAGAAAAAGAGGGCACCTGGGTGGCTCAGTGGTTTAAGGCCTCTGCCTTCGGCTTAGGTCATGATCCCAGGGTCCTGGGATCAAGCCCCACAATGGGCTTTCTGCTCAGCAGGGAGCGGGCTTCCTCCTCTCTCCTTCTCTGCCTGCCTCTTTGGCTACTTGTGATCTCCGTCTGTCAAATAAATAAAATCTTTTAAAAAAAAGAAAAAGGAAAATAAGAAAATGTACCATTTTAATCTTTAAAAACCATTTTAAAAGTATATAATTTTGTGGCATTAAATCTATGTACAGTGTTGAGCAGCCATTCACCACTATCCACTTTCAGAACTTATCATCCCAAATAGAAACTGTTATCCCTTAACAATACCTCTCCATTCTCTCCCCTTATTTCTGATAACCTGTCTTCTACTTTCTGTCTCTGAATTTACCTGTTTTTGGAAGTGGAATAAATGGAATCCTATAATATTTGTCCTCTTGTGTCTGACTTATTTTACTTCGTGTAATGTTTCCAAGGTTCATCCATGTTGTAGCACGTATTAGGGCTTCCTTTTATGACCATAGTATGTATACACTGCATTTTCTTTGTCCATTTATCTGTTGGTGGAAACTTGGGTTGTTTCTTCCTCCTGGCTTTTAAGAATAATGCTACTCTGAACTTTGGTGTACACGTATATATGTGAATCCCTGCTTTCCATTCTTTTGGGTTTATGATCAGGAATGTATTTTTCTACAGCCAGTGGATGTACCACCTGAACTATGTCATGGGATTCAAGGAAAGTTTTCTTTGGATGAAGAAGCTGTTCTTCCAGATCAGTAAGCATTCATTTGTGCACATTGGGGTGACTGGGAGGAAGTTTAGCTAGCATTTTTTCCTTATTGCCCAAATGTTTTATTTTCTAGTAATAGTAAGAAAACAAAACAACAGAGAACCTGCTGGACTATAAAAATACTTGGGGTCAGAGCCCACCTCTTCAGCCTAGTAGCTGTATCACTGTGTGCAGGGAGCCCCTGGGGGTCCCTAAAGCCCTTACAGGAGATCCATGAGTTCACGGCTATTTTTATAATAATACTAAGATGCTATGATATTATTTGCTTTTCTCATTCTCTTTCTCTCTTGAGTGTACAGTGGAGTTGTCCAGAAGCTGAATGTAGTGTGGTAGCTATCTCAAGAGATTGAATCAGAAGCAGATAAGAGAATCCAGCTATTAAGATAGATATTAAGCCAGATATTAAAGAAATTTTCAAAAATGTAAGACAATGACCTTCTTTTTTTTTTTTTTTGCTTTGTAAAATAGTTTTTCATTAAAAATGTTATTTATGTTAACATGTAATAGGTTTATTACTGTTATCTTTAAATTAGTATTTTAGAAATTTCTTAGTTTTAATTTTTAATAGGTAAATATTGATACACATAACCAACATAACCAGAAGCTCTTTGAGGTCCTTGATTTTTAGAAATGTTTTAAAGGGATTCTGAGATCAGTTGTTTGGGAATTGCTGGTCGGTCATATCTTCCTCTTTTGTAGATAATGGGTGGTTTTCCAAAGTGATTATACTATTTTGTAATCTCAGTGGCAGTTTGTGAGAGATCTTGTTGCTCTACATTCTTGCAAACCCTTGGAATTGATTGTCATGACCTTAATTTCTGTCAGTTTAGTGGATGCTTATTGGCACCTTGTGTCTTATAGATGCATTTCTCTAATTACTAATGAAATTGAATGCCATATGGTATATTTATTAGCCATTAGGTTTCCCTCATTTACCAAGTACCTGTTCTGTTCTTCTGTGCCCCTTTCTGGTTTGTTTGTATCCTTTACAAATTCTGATATGAACCGTTTGCCCAAAATAGTTTTCTGTTGAGATTACAAGCAAGGAAGACAGGGTCCTTTTTTTAAAGATGTAATTGGTTGTGTCATTTTTTTGTTGGTACATTTTAATGATTTCTCTTTCCTAAAGCAACGTTTTAATTCCACTTGTCCAAAAGGTTACAACTTACTCCCTTTTTTCTCTTTAGGATAGTATGTTCTCCTGTCCCCATGTTAAGGGATCTGACACAGAACACTGCAATCAGGTAAGTCTTCAAAAATTAATGTCGTTTGATCAAAACACAGCTCTGAACTTCCAGATAAGTTTAAGAAGATCCCTGAATCACAAGGAAATGGCAGCTATTATTCCACCAGTGTTTTGAGATTGGAGAGTCCCTGTGTTGCAGACCTCAGAACAGAGCCTCTTGACTTTAAATTATGTATATTGTTAAGGTTACTGATTTAACAAGCTTGCTTCTCTGCTTACTGGTTTCCCCTGACAACCTCTTAATTCTTCCTGGATTAGGAAAGTAGGAGGTAGAAAGTAGGAGTTTCTAAGAGTAGTTTACTATGTAGGAGCAAACAGACCTCTTTACCCCAGAGACCCACACAGCTTCTCTTGTGTTATAACAGATTATTTTAATTATATTTACAGGTGTGGCCCTGCAGCGTTTAAAAACAAAACATTACATACTTTATTTTGGTTGAGATAGAATAAATTTGCAGAAATGTTTACCAATAATTATTATAAACTAAAATTAGATCATTTCTGCTACCTGGAAAAATGTATTTCATTTCTTTTCTTTTCTTTTCTTTTCTTTTCTTTCTTTCTTTCTTTCTTTCTTTTTTATTTTCAAATTTTTTTAAATTAACATAATGTATTTGTTTCAGGGTACAGGTCTATGATTCATCAGTCTTCACACAACACACAGCACTCAACACAGCACACACCCTCCCCAGTGTCCAACACCCAGCCATACAGCATTCTGTATGTGTAAAATATAATGTGACTGTTTTGAATAAAAACCAACACACTTATTACTCATTTGCTTAATTCTTATATGTAATTACAAATCTCGATTGCAGGATTTATGTTACCATTTTCTTCAGTCTTTGGGCAAGACTAAGGAAAACACATCCTAGTAATTCAAGGATTTTGTAAAAGCCTGCTTGCGAAGACTGTTACTGAATCCTTCTCTCCAAGTCATTGTTACTATTTCTCTTACTCTTCAGAAGTATTTTGGATTTTATTTAAATTTATCATTCTAAAGTGTGAGCATATTTATTTTCCTATTAATAGATTTAGATAGATAGCAACTGCCACTTTAGAGGAGCTTTTATTTAAAGAAAACTGTCATGAATTTGGAAAATCTTTCTAAATTAGTTGCTTTTATCTTTACACACATTTTTAATTTATCTTTACATGTAATTTGTTCTGGCTCTCTGTCTTTGGGTTCTTCTGTTAAGGGTGGAGTTTAGAATTGTGGGCCATGCTCTTGCACCCATCACAAATAGTCTGGTTCAGGTAGATCCAGTGTGGACATTTTATTAACCCATGGGATCTCTCTGCCTTGAAACAGTGCTTCAGGCCAGTTAATCCTACCAGTTCCCTCCTTGGATTGTCACATGCTTGCTTATGCTCCCCAGTTCTGCATGTTTTCAGGGGCCTTTCTGCCCAGCCCTTTAGAAGTACTTAACTTTTTTTTTCTACTTAACTTTACAATTAGGACAGAAAGACTTGTCCAAGGGAAGAATTATAAAATTGGCAAATCCTCTAACTTCTGTGTGTATTTTGGTGTTATTGTTGGCTGGTTGGTTCTGAGCCTGAAGAAGGCCTTTGGTATTATTTGGTATCCCTTGTGTTCTCCTAAGATTATTAAACTTAACAAGACAAATACCAGATCTAGGTAGAAATTCAGACATATGTTGAAAACTTTATAATAAAATCAATTTGAGTTAATGTCCTAGAGATTTATGAAAGACCACATTAACTTTTACCTTATAAGCTAATTTTCAGTGTTTCCTATGAGGGGTAATGAGGTTGATCCAGTTTATTGCAGTTTTTGTGTGTGTGTTTGGGGGCTTGTTTTTCATCCCAGTCTTGTGTTTGTTTTATAAATGAAAATCTGAGAATGCAGGCTTTGGTTCCAATTGCTGGTTATTTCCATTTTGACTCCTGTCAAATTTTTTTTCCCTTCTCTGTTTGTATGCATCCAGTATTCCATCCCATATTTGAGAAGTTCTTCAAGTTGAGTTTAGGTGGGTTTTCCTACCACATAGCTCTTACCTGTAGTGTTAAAAAGGCATATGATAAGAGGTTATTGAAGTGTTTAAGTTCCTAGAAGGACTCTTAGAAAAATACAGTCAGCTGTGACCTAGGAGATCTCCCTCTGCCCCAATTCTGATTCCATAAATCAGCCAACATATTAGTAGCTTAACTTTGAATAGAATAGAGCTATCTCCCTTATTTTTCCTGATCCCATTCTTCACCATTTTAATTTGCTTAGATGTAATATTTTTAGACTAATTCTTTGTTAACTTCAAATATAGGGGCGCTTTGGTCGCTCAGTCAGTTAAGCGTCAGCTTTCAGCTCAGGTCATGATCCCATGTCGGGCTCCCTGCTTAGCAGGGAATGTGCTTCTCTTGCTCCCTCTGCCTCTTCCCCTACTTGTGCTCTTCCCTGTCCTCAAATAAATAAAATCTTGGAGGGGGGGGGCTTTATATATATAAAACCTCATATGATCTTAAAATTAAATTTTCTTCCCACTGCAGTGGCACAGTTTTCTGTTCATCTGGAGTAGAGAGACAGACAGACAGACACACACACACACACACACACTCACCCTTTGTTTTACCTCAGACTCAGCGTTCTGGCCTTCTTTGTCCAGTGCCCCCCATCAATTCTCCTAGCTGATCTCCCCTTTCTATCCCTGACCGTCCTGCTGCTCTGCTCTCTTACATTATGTGCTTTGGCTTCTCATTCTACCTTAATTCCTATATCTATACTACTGCTCTGGATTTTCTTTTTCCCAGTTGTTGTTTGTTTCTGGCTCTTCCCAGTGAGCCTGTGTTTTAGGGGGTTTTGTTGTTTTGTTTTGTTTTGTTTTCCTTTATTTTGAGTTTCTTCTGAATTACTGTAATGATCTCCCAGCTAATTTATTTGATTCCACCTTCCCACTGAATCTACTGGCATATGCTATGAGGCTTATCTTTGTTAAACACTGCCGCTCCTCAGAAATCTTCGCTCTGTATTGTCACTGGAATTATACCTCTTTGCTTTTTGAAGGCCTGTCCTGGTTTGGCAGAGCTATAGCTCTGTGCCTGAATCCCCACAGTTCCTCAAGGACACCTGCCTCCTCCTTCAATGCAGGCTCTTCCCATGAGTATCCCATTGACTTTTGTGCCTTCCTTACATTGTTTGGAATGTTCGTTCCTTTATATCCTATCTTTCATAGCTTTTCTTCTCTTCTGAAATGTAATCTGAAATTTACTTAGTCTTATATGTTATTTTTATCCGTAGCACTGTTAAGATTTTGGTGGTTTTGGTTTTGGTTTTGGTTTTGGTTTTTTTCCTCCTAGCACCTGGCATAGTTCTAAACTTGTGTAAAAGCCCAGGTGTTCATAGTGTTCATAGTGTCAAAGCCCAGTGTTTGCCATCATCTTCCAGCAACGCTTATTCCTTCAGAGGAGGGTTTCTCAGACTTTCTATGAATCAGGCAAGGGGTAGAATGTTTTATCTCTTCAAGGAGGTTTTCTAAAAATGTGAATTTTTAATGTAACCATTACTGCAGTATTTGTAAGACTCATGGTTGGCAAGCAGATAACTTGAAATCAGAAGCCTAGAGGAAGGAGAATATATACAGTCAGTCACAGATTTGATGGTGAAAGCTCTTGGGAGGGCTTAATTTCCACTGCCTGGTTAGCCTCCTCTGATAGAATGTCAGAAAAGATATGTTAAGTCCTATAAACTTAAGTGCTTTAAAATGTCAAGTATATGAATCATGAAGTTTTTTTTTTACAAGAGCAGTTTGCCTTGGTATGCTGATTTAGCATTAATTAAGGAATGTCGGGAAGGTAGAGTAAAAATATGTAACTTGATATTTGGAGTTTTCTGCTATCTTTGTGAAGTGTGCTAGCACTCAAGCAGTAATAGTACTTAAAATAGCATTTCTAAGGCTAATTCTTAAAGTGAATTGAGTTGGAAAGGGGTGTTGTACATTCCATTCCTTTTCTGTTGAGACTTTGCTATAGTATTTTCTTCTTACTAATGGTGTCTAAAGTACTACTTGTAATACAAATAAAAGCACTGCTCAGTTTTGTTATTTTCAACCATGCTTAGGTTTATAGTTTTTATATTCTGTCCTTAATGTGCTTGTGATGACAATTAGGTGATTAAAATAACAGGGAGGTTCCCTACCAATGGAAGGATCCATTATGCTACTCCTGGACATGATGGTCTGGTAGATAGAAGCCTAGGCTTTGTAAGTCAGCTCTGTGCCACCTGGAAGAAGTAGTGAAAAACACTTGTGTTTACAGAGTTAGATGAGCAGTACACATCTAAACACAGTTCTCTTACCTCAGAAGGGCCACCTGTTGAATCTATAAGCTGTTCTGTTAACTCATTTCCTCCCTGAAGGTGCTTTTGTGTTATCTCAGTGTTACTGCTTTCTCTCCCCTGACTAGCTCCACAGTTAAGCTCTTTTGTTTCTGGTGGTAGAAATTGTCAAAGATTAATCTTGTTTTTCTTCTTTATTATTTCTATTTTTATTTATGTATTTTATTATAATAACATCATTTTTGTTATTTTAGTTTTTCTATTTATAAGAATTTTAATTACATAAACCTGAAAAAAATGAAGGAAATTTGAAAGGTTGGGTCTCAATAAAGTTCCCCTTTGGGACTTTGACTAATGGGCTCCTGCCTGGTTTATGTGTTTCAGGTTTTGTTTTTTGTCTTTTTTTTCTTTCTTTTTAAGATTTTGATTTATTTATTTGACAGAGATCATAAGTTAGGCAGAAAGGCAGGCAGAGAAAGGGGGAAGCAGGCTCCCCACCGAGCAGAGCCTGAGATCATGACCTGAGCCAAAGGCAGAGGCCCAACCCACTCAGCCACCCAGGCATCCCTGTATTTTCTGTTTTTGGAGAGGTTTGTTTAAGTTGTGGCTGGTGTTTCACGTTGGAAAAGTACAGTTGAGTTGTACTTTTCTTGTTTTATTTTCTAAAAATATAATAGTTCTTAGTATATATTTTTGGGAATAAATTACTAAAAAAAAACCCACCCTGAATCAATGAAAGCTTAACTCATTTTAGGAGAGAATAAGTCTTCAAATTGTTCTCCAAGATCCAAGGGAAAAGAATGCTTTAATCTTTGAGATCAAAAATAGCATCACTTATCTCTTCAGTGGGGACCTCCAATCTCCAATCTTATTTTTAGATGCTCCTTTTCTGTCTCCTAATAGTTTGTTTCCTATGAAGTATATAGATCACTCTGTTGAGTTTGGTTCTGAGGGTAAGTAGGGGAGATGTTGGAGATTTTTTTTCCCATTATCTTGGAAATTTTTTCCCTTTTAGAACATGACCATGAATGATGGAATTTTTAAAGCAGTTTTATTGAGGGACAGTTGACAGTAAACTGCACATATTTCATAAATAAATGGATTTGTTTTCTCAAACACTGGTTTCGGCTGTCTTATTATGTTTCTTGTAACCATTATCCTTCAGGAGAGATTATCCCTGTAAACCTGGGGTTCTCTACTCTGCCTGGGAACCCATTACCTTGACTGTTTCTTTCATTTAGTTTCCATTTTTCTGTACATCACTTACAGATCTTCATCTCAAGCCCTCACCTGAATGTGATCTTCATTCTAGTTCCAGCCCTGCTATTTATTTTGCCTGCCCAGCATTTGCACCTCCAGCGCCTATTGAAGGCCCTTACCTAGACTGTGTCGATGATCTTTTAGCTCTCTCTTACACACTGTTGCCAGGAATTTCTTTTTGAGTTGCATTCCTGATCATGTTTACTCCCTGACTGACTACCTGAAGTGATTTCACATTGTGGTAGAACTGGCTGTCAATGATATTAACCCAGTTTGGCCAGCCTATGTTCCTGCTCACCTCTGCTCACAAACTTGCTTGCTCCAATCTAGCTCTTCTCAGCTGAGGTTTCACTTGGGAGTTAAGGCTTGAGACGTTGGGATGCCTGGGTGGCTCAGTTGAGTGACCAGCTCTTGATCTCAGCTTAGATCTGGATCTCAGGGTCATGAGTTCGTCTCCTGATCTCAGGGTCATGTGTTTGTCTCCTGTGTTTTGCTCCACGCCCTGTTCCATGCCCAACTCTACTTAAATTTAAAAAGAAAAAAAGTCCTGGATGCCTGGGCAGCTCAGTCAATTGAGCATCTGCCTTCTGCTCAGCTCACAATCCTGGAAGTCCCAGGATCGGGTCCTGTATCAGGCTGCCGGCTCAGCAGGGAGTCTGCTTCTCCCTCTAACCTTGCCTCCTTTGTGCCCTCTCTCTCTCAAATATATAAAATCTTTACATAAATAAATAGATAAATGATTTCTAAAAGGCCCTCAGGCCAGTTCTCAAACTTAAAGCATTCATTTCATATAACCAGTCAGTTTGTGTCTTATTCCTTTAGAATGGGAGTAGTTATATGTCTTTCTTGGGAGAATTTAGGATGTAATCACTTAGATCATTTGTATAGGGATGGCTTCTCTCCCAGATCCCTATTGAGAAGGCTGCTCCAATTAAACTGAGCTATTCCTTAGTTCCTTTGGAAGCCCTTTCCATGTCTTGGTTACATTTATTTCCTCCCATTCTGTAACCAATCCTGTCTCACTTTATATCATGACCTCTTGGATGATGTTTTCCTTGGTCCCAGGTGAAAGAATCCTCTTCCCTCTCCCCCTTGCACACATGCTTTTATCCCATATTAACAAAGACATGAGTGGAAGGTATGTGTACACACATCCTTTGACTCAGCATCTTTTCTGTGTCTGTTGTTGCCTTTTCCACTTTCTTATGAAAATGTTATTAAATATTTCCTATTTCCTTTATCAGAAGGGGAGACAAGCTTGATGCCTGGCCAGGATTTGTATCCCCACGCCCACCCTGAGACTGTGTATGCTGTGGGAACTCTTTAAGTTTGTTTGGTAAACTGCTGAAAAGCTCTCCTGACACAAAGATAACTGCTTTGAGACATTCTAGTTGCAAGTCTTGCTTTTTATTACTGATTTTCTCTCTTTACTTTGTATCTGGAAGGCCCTAACGAACCTCTATATTTAACTACCATTTTCTTTGTCACCCTCTTAAACCTGTAACAGTGCCCTAAGCCACTTTGCCCAGTAGAGAACATTTGAGATAAAGACAGTTGCCAGTGAAGAGTGAATTGTAAGAGGAATTGATTCAGTAAATGAAGTATTGTTTAGCTACTCTTGAGATCAGCATTTTTATTATAAATGAAGTTATTTTTGTGTACTTAAAATGTAGTTAAATCCCAGTGCTACAAAAGTAGGTCCTAATAATTTAAAGTGGCAATATTTGAAGAGAAAAAATTAGCTATCTAAAATGTCAACCAATTCAATAAAACCTTCTTGAGTAGAAACGTTTTCCTGCCTCACAGTGAGGTCTTTTATCCATTTCAAGTTTATCTTTGTGTATGGTGTAAGAGAATGGTCGAGTTTCATTCTTCTATACATAGCTGTCCAGTTCCCAGCACCATTTATTGAAGAGACTGTCTTTTTTCCACTGGATATCTTTTCCTTCTTTGTTGAAGATTATTTGACCATAGAGTTGCAGGTCCCCATCTGGACTCTCGAATAAAACCATTTTCAAGTGTAATCATGGAGGAATTTTAGAAAATAAAAAGCACAAAGAAGGAAAGGAGATAATTATACAGAGCATATCACTGATTACTTTTTTGAATATATGCCTAGGCTGTTGTATACATATTGAAATGTCAATTGAGGATTCCATTTTTGTGGAGAATCATAGTTTCTTTAACCAGTACACTATTAAATCCCACACTTAGGTTTTAGTTTTTCAGCATGAATACAAATATCTTGAGCATCCTTAGGTATAAACCTTTGAGTACAGATCCAAAATCCTAGAAGAGGCATTGCTATATCAAAAGGAAAACTTAAATATTTACCAGCTTTCGGGACATGCAAACCCCACCAGAAAGGAAGCTTGATCCAGCTTATACTCAACAGTCTGAGTGTACAGATTTATAAAATACAATAAGCCTTTTGTATAGTTTTCAAATTGTGACTGTTCCTGATACAAGGGAAGCATTAAGAGAGCACGATAGAGGGCTCCAACTGGGAAATTTAACGTTTTTCCCCATAGATTATTTGTGTTCACTTTCTGATTTTGTGAGTATTTCTAGTGGCATTTGCATCTTTTCTTTCTTGCCATAAGAACTAATTTTCCCTAAGGTGCTGGAGGGTAAGTCTTTGCCCCACACTAAACAAAATGAAAGGTATTTCTTTTAGGGATGCCTGGGTGGGTCAGTGTGTTGAGCCTCTGCCTTCAGCTCAGGTCATGATCTCAGGGTCCTGGGATCCAGCCCCACATCGGGCTCTCTGCTCAGCAGGGAGCCTGCTTCCCCTTCTCTCTCTGCCTGCCTCTCTGCTTACTTGTGCTGTCTCTCTCTGTGTCAAGTAAATAAATAAAATCTTTAAAAAAAAAAAAAAAAGGTATTTCTTTTATTGTCTTTTTGTTGTTTGTAAACCTCTTACCCCTGTCTCCAGTATCCTGTTGGAATTGCTCAAGATTTGAAGCAGTGTCTGTTTCTTCTCTCTGATCACCCACAGTTAGCTAGAGCATGGTTTTTCCCACAGAGAAATTTACATGTAGGCTATGTACTAGGGATTAGCAGCAGTTTGGTGAAAAAGATACCTAGCTCTTTGGTCAAACTATTGATTAAAATAATTTTTGGAGAGAAGACTTTTGAATTTTAGTTACTCTTTTTAAACATGAAAAATACCTCAGTTTACATAATAGTTGAGCCAAGGGAATATAATGAAGTCATTAAATTGTATGTTGCTCTCTCCTAGTATTAATTTTAAAGACCCACAGTTTGCTGAAGACTACATTTTTAAAGCTGTAATGCTTCCAGGAGCAAGGTAACAATAATGCGGTTATAAAATATGAACTATCTCATTTTATTTTGTATGAACAGTGTTTATTCCAGTACTAAATATTGTATTTTCAAATGGTCAGAAAACCAGCACCAGTACTGAAACCTAGTGACTGGGAAAAGTCCAGCAATGGACGGCAGTGGAAGCCCCAGCTTGGTTTTAATCGGGACCGGCGGCCTGTCCACCTGGATCAGGCTGCATTTAGGACTTTGGGGTGAGTAATAGGTTGCTATCCTTTGTATGTTTTGCTTTTTTTGAATCATTCACAAGGATTAAGTTAGTATTTATCCTACAAATATTTAAGAGACCATTAATTGAAACTACTTGGCAAATATTTTAATGACTTTGATACTCTCATGCTCTTCATTTTTAAAATTCACTTTTGTTTCTTTGGTTTATGCTTTATGTGTCATTTGAGAATTCTGTTATTTTTTCTTAAAAGGTTCTCCTGTCTTTCTGACAGATCTTTCAAAGGAATAAAACATTCTCTTTACCTTCAAGAAAGTTTTAGCTGAATTAATATATGGCAGAATCTGTTTAAAGTGTTAATCAAGGGGTGCCTGGGTGTCTCAGTCAGTTAAGCGTCCGCCTTCAGCTCTGGTCATGATCCCAGGGGACTGAGCCCCCCATCAGGCTCCCTGCTCAGCAGGAAGCCTGCTTCTCCTCTCCCACTCCCCTTGCTTGTATTACCTCTCTGTCTTTCTCTGTCAAATAAATAAATAAAATCTTTAAAAAAAATAAAGTGTTAATACATTACAATATATGATGCATAGTACATAACAAGTACATAATAAAGTATATGATCAGTACATGAAGATAACTCAACTTTGATCCATATTCCTACTTTTTGGAATTTATCTTGAGAAAATAATTTTAGAGGGGCATAAAGTTATATGCCCAAATCTATAGTGCATTATTAATAATAGTAGTACTAAATGAGAGGAATAATTTAATAAAATGAGACATCACCATAGTGAAGTACTCAATAGGTATACATCCTATAATTATGAAGCCAACGAAAAATATAGGGAAATGTTTCATAGAATTGAAAATGGCAAGTTATAGAACAGAAGTATATGTAGTGATAGCAATAGCATGGGTCCCTGAGGGCAAGATTTAAATATGATACAAAAAAGAAAAGTAGACTCCCTCTTTACATGAAGTAATTAATTAATAATTAATTATCAGTTAAGAATCTTGGTGTGGCAAACAAACATACGCTATCACCCTTACCATTGGTACTATTTTAAACTTTGTTGACCATAAATCTTTTTTTAAATTTTTTTATTTTTTATAAATATATATTTTTATCCCCAGGGGTACAAGTCTGTGAATCGCCAGGTTTACACACTTCACAGCACTCACCATAGCACATACCCTCCCCAATAATTATAAATCTTTTAAGTTTGTATTATCTTTATCAGATCTAGTAGTAAAGGGACAACTACTAGCATTTATTTAATTTATATCAGCTGTCATGTAATGAATCTGTCTATAAATTTTTTTCTGGTTGGTGGGATCCTTTTACAGCCATGTTATGCCAAGAGGCTCAGCGGCTGGCATTTATGGAAATGCTGCACCACCACCTGCAACTTATCAAGGGAACTTATACAGGCCGCTGTTGAGAGGACAAGCCCAGATTCCAAAACTTATGTCAAGTAAGTTTTTACAAATTGATATTTGACATGCTAAATGAAATATTACAGCAAAGGTTGGTTTCTAATCTCATTGCTAGAAAGATGTATTTTATCAGGGCAGAGATCGTGGACTATAAAAACATATAATTTAGAAGAATTATAAGGGAATGTAAAGTTTTCAGATACTTTTATTTTGGCTGTATATAGTTAATTAAATAATATGAATTGGATTTCTTACTTTTATCTATAAATATGCCACAGTGAACCTGTGCAGAAGGAGGTGTGTGGAGTGAATTGCTTTTTATTCCATTAATACAAGTACTGGGGCAGTTAAATCTGGTGCAGTAGATACGGAATTGCAACCTCTTAATCAACTGAAAGGCACTAGTATCTCCCTTTCATGATGCACATTGTATATTGTGATGCATGTTAAGATAAAGCCAGGTATTGGTTTAGGAATACTCCTTTAATTTCGTGGTTCTCTGAAAATCTTGGCCTTTCCCTGACCCCTTGTAACCTGTTTTGTGGATAGAAGTGGTTCAGAAATGTTACCCATTGAAAATAATTACATGGCATTTGGATTATATTGGAAAAGGAGAAGAAGGAGTTAAATGTTAGGCTTTTTATAGATTTTGTATTAATTTTAAATTGTGTCCCCATTTTGTTATTTTTTGAGTTTTGTGGCTGTGTTCAAGTCATGTGCCAGGTTCTAAAAACCATCTTCTTCATAAAGCCTTTGCTTCTCCATTCCTGATTATCTGGTTGCTGCCCAACCAAACTGGGACAGCATGGTGGTGGGGGAGACAGGACATGTGACTGTGGCAAGATGCTAAACCTTTGTTAAATCTAAGTGTTATTTTATTAAGTTTCTTTCTGATTGTTGGAAATATTTCATCCAAATTAAATTAACAAAAACAGGGGGCTGCTCTGAGAAATCTTTTTTAAACCAAAGTTGTAGTTGTGAAAGAAATACCAGATTAATGTGAAGATTGTTGGGAAGTATTTATCCTATGTGCCTACCACTGATTTCATGCTAATTAAGTTACAGGCCCACTTTTTTTTTTTTTTTTTTTTTAATACTACCCACATTTTCCTGGTACAGTATCCAGGAAGAAATTGGTTCTGAAGGTCTCATTCTGTCTTAGAGCTCTCTCTTTTCAGTGTATTCTCTCTGCCTATCTCTGTCTCTCTCTCTCTCTGTGGCTTTATGATATTGAATGGAACAACATTAAGACTACATGACAGGGGCGCCTGGGTGGCTCAGTGGGTTAAGCCGCTGCCTTCGGCTCAGGTCATGATCTCAGAGTCCTGGGATCGAGTCCCGAATCGGGCTCTCTGCTCAGCAGGGAGCCTGCTTCCTCCTCTCTCTCTGCCTGCCTCTCTGCCTACTTGTGATCTCTGTCTGTCAAATAAATAAATAAAATCTTTTAAAAAAAAAAAAGACTACATGACAACTATGGAGTTCAGAGGTTTTATTCTACTTAGTGAAACACAGAAAGGGCACAGAGTTTAATGGGCCTTGTGGGGATCTGCTTATGCAGTAGTTTACTTAGCTGCTTTCCCCCTAAGATTTAGCAAATGACATTTCTGAATATTTCCATATATATATCAAGCTATGCCACATTCAACAGAGAGGTCTAATTACTCTGGAAGAGTCACCTATGCCCTGACATTTTACTAGTAAATGGTGAAAGCATATCCAGCTTTTGATAAAGCCAGCTGTTTGACATATTCCTTTTTAGTTCCTTTTTTTTATGACTCTTCACCATGTACTTCTATCCATAATGGTATCATAGCTTCCAAATAGGAAGAAAAAAATGAGATGCAGAGTGCTAGAACCAAGTATACTCTCTATGGCTTAGGTTAGCTGGTATTTCTCAAAATGATGGTTATGAGGCATTTCTGAGGTTGTTCCATTTAGTAAACTTTGAGAAATTTGGAGAGAGGTTTGATCAGCAAAGGTGAAAGCAGGTATTCTCCATTATGTAGCTTCCTTTCATTTCATGTTTCCTAAGGCCCAGTCTCTGGACCTGCTGTCATCATAATCCAGATTATCACCCAGACAACTACTTAAAGCCTTTTAGAATCCTTTTTTTCCACTTAAATTGATTGACTTTAAATATAAGATTATATCAAAGGATATGACATTGTATTTTTTCAGATATACATAAAAATAAGTATGTAATTATGAAGATAAAATGTTTGTTCACATTCCCCAGAAACTGATCTTATATACCACCTGTGGTATGCATACCACACTTTGGGAAATATTCCCTAGATCTTCTAGGGAATCATAGACCCATATGGGAATCTATAAAAACCATGGACTGCCTTCACAGAAAATAAGTCACTCACTCAGTATGGTGTTCATGTAAATCCAAGTGCTTCATTCTCAGGCCCCCTTTCATCCTGCAGGATCCATCTCCAACAGTAAGAGTAAGAAGAAAGTCAGGAAGGTCTTTTATTTATCAAGGTCACATCAGAGGTAAAGAATTCATGTCTTTCACGGCCTGTAATTTTTTATAGTTCTTAAGTTTGTCATCTTCATCAACAGTCAGCTCTTACCAGATTAGCATCTGTGCATTTTATTTCAAATAGTAGGGTCACCTCTCCCTTTTTATTACCTTGAGTCTCTCATTTGCCATTGTTACCGGTCTTATGAGTGACTTTAATTAGAATCTATTTCATTCAGAGTCTCTATTTTAATTATATCATTAAAAATAGGGAATATGTTTTGTAAAGTAGGGATTGATTTAGGGCAAGAAATGAGTGTCCCTCTCTGCTTGGTGACTTGTGTAATGCTGGGACTTTCAAAGGGAATGCGAATGGTAGGAATGAAAAAGTTTATGGGAAAAAATCAGCAAGAATGTGCTATTCAAACTGAGCCTACTGAGGGGAATTTGGGCTACTCTGGCTTGATGGGGGGGAAAAAAAGAGTTTAAGGTATATGGCAAAAAGTCAGGTGGTATTAAGCTTAGAATAACTGGGGGCGCCTGGGTGGTTCAATTCTGCGTTTGCATTTGGCTCAGGTCATGATCCCAGGGTCCTGGGATCAAGCCCCTCATTGGGCTCTCCCTCTCCCACTGCTTGTATTCCCTCTCTTGCTGTCTCTCTTGTCAAATAAAAAAATAAAATCTTAAAAAAAAGAAAAGCTTAGAATAACTAGTACAAAATTCTGGGAGCATAAATGGGAACCAATTATGAGGGTGGGAAAGCTGATTTTTTTCCCCTCCATACTTCTAGTGACATTTTAAATGGATTTTAACCGTAATACATGTTAATTAAAGGAAACATGGCAGATAATAAAATATAAACACCCGTAATCCCACGGTCCTGCAATAAAGCAGTAGTTTCTTTCATTATATTCTTACATGCAGTTTTTGAAAATTGGATTATTATACATGTATCTTCATATGCTTTTTTACTACAATGTAACATATAAAGTTCTGAGTCACAGGTGTGAAGTTTGATTAATTTCTATGAAATGAATACATTCATGTAACCACTACTTTGAGCAAAAAGTAGAAAGTGACCAGTCTCCAGAAGGCCCAGGTGCCACTCCAGCCCATTAAAGTAATTATTTTCCTGACTTCAATGTCATAGATTTGTTTCATCTGTTTGTTTAATGGACTCTTAACACGATTGACCTTTTTGAAAATTTGCCCTCTTTTGTTCCATATTTTGTTTCTGAGATTTATCTGCATTGTTTCTGCAGCAGTTCGTTCATTCTCATGCTTCCCCTGCTCCATCAGTGACTATGTCGTCATTTCTCTCTCTTCGGGATAGTGTTTGGGTTGGTTCCCGGTTTGGGGCTTCTGGAGTAGTACTGCTATGAAATTCCTGTGTCTTTGAGCACACATAAGTAAACATCTCTGATGGGTAGGTATGTATAAGTAGTGGAATCGCAAGGCTACGTGCACGTTCAGGTCACATGCATGTTCAGCTCTTGTGAATAAAAATGCCAGACACATTTCCCAAGTTAAATTCAGTTTATACCATTTTACCTTCCTTTAGCGGTGCAAGGAAGGTCCAGTTGCTCCACATTCTTACCAGCCCTTGGTATTGTCAGTCTTTACACCTGTAGCCATTCTGTTGGATGGGTAGTGGTCTTCTGCTGATATTTAATTAACATTTTCAGATGTTTTAGCCAAAATTTTTTTCTGATTTTCTCCCCATAAATCAGTCAAGATGGTAACC
Organism: Mustela nigripes; assembly: GCF_022355385.1. Lineage (NCBI taxonomy): Eukaryota > Metazoa > Chordata > Mammalia > Carnivora > Mustelidae > Mustela > Mustela nigripes. The sequence continues at coordinate 94,589,129 of NC_081563.1, read as the reverse complement.
AAAGTGCATGTGTTAAGTACATTTATTTTTCCTTCCTGTCTTAATTAGATGTGTGGAATAATGTTAATTCAAAACTTCTGAAATGTTGAAAGTAGTTTTAAATCCCTGATCCTGCCTTCACAAACCCTAAGCTTGTGAGCCTCCTGGTTAAGGTAGTGGCTCTCATCTGATCTTCCTGAAGTAACCTGGAGAGTCACCTATACCAACAGCACAAGTTCATCTGAACTGTGGAGTAGCATAGTGTAGCATGTAGAGTGGTTAAGAGAACATAGCCCCTGCTTTTACCATGCCACTTAGGAGCCCTGTGACATCCCCGCCACCCCCCTCCTCATTTCTAAAATGGTACTGAGAATACCCCTCTCACAGAATATCCATAATAAAGGAGTTTGTTATTAAGTACTGGAAATGGTGCCTAGCACACAGTAAGTGCTATGAGGGCATTAAATATTAAAAGATCAGCTTTCCTTTTTATAAAATCGTGAACTGTGAAATTTGGTCAGAAGTAGTTACAGTAAAATTGAGATCTAAGCCATTTAATTTTTTTTAATGTTTGTAGTATCATAGCTATTTTCTTTATGTGGTACAAAATAACACCCAAGGCAGGCCATTTGGTCAAACTCTGTGTCTGCTATAGGTGTTTTTCACTGTTGGTTTTTGATTTGTCTTTGATGTGTCAGTTTTTGGCTGATGAGTAATTGTCTGGGTACTGATAACTTGCTGGAGTCAAGTGCAGCCTTGAGTGCTCCATGTGAATAAAGCATTTCATTTCTGTAACCCAGAGAACCCAGTATGTCACTTCTCTTCATTTCAGTTGGTAAACTTGTCAATTAGCTGCATTTGGAAAGTGATTTTTGATTAGTGCAATCAGTAAACATGGAATCTTTCCTGTGATTGCCGCGCTGATTAGGTAAATTGTCACTTGAGGAGCTATTGGCGAAGCCTTGGTTTATATGGCCTTAGAGCTTTAGAAAAGGGATAAGTTTTTAAAGACCAAAGGAAAAAATTAACTGTCATTTTCCCTCTCTCGCTGGTACCTTTCTGAAGTGCAATTCACTACCTCAGAATTTTTTTTTCTTCCTCTCAATGGATCTTCTGTTAGAGCCATACAAATGAATGATAATAAGTTTGTTTTACCTTCTACTTCATTACTTACCAGCCAGGAAATATTTCTGCTTTATGAATACTTAAGGGTTATATATATTTCTCGGAGCCACATGAAGAGATTTGTTTAAAAGTAGCCTTGAAGGTTTTCTTTGATCCTTTTTATTTTTCTTTTCTTGGTTGAAAGCAAGAGATGTTTTAGTAAGTGTGTGACAGAATTTTTACATCCTAGGAAATTTGCTTAGGTTTTAACAAAAACTATAGTTTTTGCATGTGCTAAGTTTATGTGAAAGCAGTTATTCTGGAAGTGAGAAATAGTAAAAGCAAAATAGAGTGTGAAGTACCTGGCATACTAAAAATGGAAATAAGGACTTTTGCCATTTGTCTAGGCAGGTGCGTAGGTAGACTATTAAGAAGGATTCCTTCTCTCTACAGACAGTATTTGTACTTAATGAACTTTACATTCCAATTCCACTTAGAAATATTGTTGTGCTTAATCTAACATGAAGCATATATGAATCTAATGAATATGTATTCTGGATGATGGTGACTTTCCCTCCATTTATTTGTTCTGTTTCTAGGAGAAAATATACAAGATTTTTTTCTGCCTTTATTTTTCATGAAACATTTTTGAGGTTTTTCTTGATTTAGATGTATCTTATTTTTGCTTGATTTAAAATTTATTAGGGATCCTGTTTGGAAGCTTCTACAGGTACCATGGAGAGTATGTATTCTGTGATGATACCATGTATATAGAGACCCCATGGAACCAAAATCATGGAATTAAGTCTTCATGGTAAAAAGAGGCATGTGTCCAGGATGACTATAAGTGATTCCGGGACATGAGAAATACAGAGCTAGACAGGGGTCCAAATGAAATTCACTGTATTCCTTTTGATTTTGGTTAGTTAAATTAACTAATTTTATATATGTAAGACACTAAAATAAAATATACTTCTGGAAACATTTTAACCAGTTCTCATGAAACTAACTTGTGTACAACATCTGAATAGACCAGTGGACTTCCATGTTTAACAAAGTAATGATCAGAGGGCACCTGGGTGGCTCAGTCGGTTAAGTGTCTGCCTCAGTTCATTAAGTGTCTGCCTTTGGCTCAGGTCATGATTCCAGGGTCCTGGGATCAAGCCCCAAATTGGGCTCCTGCTCCTCCTCCCTTCCGTGCATGTTTTCTCTCTCTTTCACTCTCGTTCTTGCACTCTCTCTCAAATAAATCTTTAAAAAAAGAAAAAGTGGCCTAACCATTTATTTTACTTTCAGTAGATTGCTTTCTCATGAATGGTAATGTGTTGAAAATCATATATGTGTTGAAGTAAGTGTATTTCACGTTTTTCCATAGTAATAAACCACACATTATCATTGCTGTTTTTGTAGGAATTTCTGGTTTTACCTCTAATGATTATGATTTCCTATTTATATATGGTCTGTAGAAATGATTCAGAAATTATTCTGGGCCTGTAGGGATCCTTCTTTCCCTGTTGGTTGTGGGTTCTGTGGTGATAACCCCCGTGTCCCCATTCAGGTTTGGAATATCTAATGACTGCATGAAAACTCCTCAGCAGTGTTCCTCAGTTTGACCTCTACTAGTAATGGCTTTTAAGAGATGGAAAGGGTCTTAACTGAAATCGACTAGAGGTGCCACCTTCCTTTTTATGTTTTTTTAGATTTTATTTTTATTTATTGATTTTTTATTGCCATATAACATGTATTATTTGTTTCAGGGGTACAGGTCTGTTACAGGGGTACATAATTCATGGCGCCCACCATAGCACATACCCTCCCCAGTGTCCATAACCCAGCCACCCTATCCTTCCCACCCGTCTCCTCCAGCAATCCTCAGTTTGTTTACTAAGATTAAGTCTCTTGTGGTTTGTCTCCCCCTCTGGTTTTATCTTGTTTAATTTTTCCCTCCCTTCCCCTATGATCCTATGTCTTATTTCTCAGATTCTACCTATCAGTGAGATCATATGATAATTGTATTTATCTGATTGACTTATTTCGCTTAAAGTAATACCCTCTTAAGTAATTACCTTAAAGTAATCCATCCATATTGTTGAAAATGGCAAGATTTCTTTTTTTTTTTTTTTAATGAGATGCCACCTTTCAATTCAGAATGGGTCTCTGCATGAAAATAATGGTGGTGAAGGCTTCCTGCTGCTTTCCAAGAAAAGCATCTGTTGTGGGTTTGGCTGCTGGACACTTCATGCTGGCCGAGGCGCAGTGCGCTTTGGCTGCCCCCCTGCTCTGGCCAAGGGTGGTTGTCTCTAGGAAAACTGTCTTCAGGGGGCAATGTCAGCCTTGTTGAGGTGGGGAGAGCCCAAAACAGTAGTAGTAGTTGTTCACACCATAATCATGTGAACAGCTAGATCCTCTGCTTGTCCCATGTTCTCCTTTGTGGGGCTTTTAAGCATAATTCCATTTTTCTCTCCACCTCCCCCCTTTTATAAGTAAACCCAGATTGCATTTTTTTGGTTCCTAACCAGAGATAAGCTTTCATTTCTTTTTTCCTTTAAGGAAGTAATTTTGAAAAGCATGTTTCTAGTTTGTGTTTCCATTAAAATGTGAGTCTGAATACATTATGGTAAGCCTTGTTGTCCTTGGGTCTCAGGAGTCTGGAGGAGGTTACTGTCCTCACACAGTGAACTCATTAGACAACTCCTGGAACCAGCTGTTTTAATTAGGTCACACACAGACCCTGCTGAAGGGTGGCCAAGGTGACTGCAAGACTGGAAACCGGAGCAGAACAGCACTTGGTTAACATGACCTGCTGAGCTGCTGAGTGCCGGCCTGACCGGTGTTTGGGGCTGCTCCTTTCAGCTCAGCTACGTGCAGGAGTAGCAGCCATTTAGTTGTTCCTTGGAGTCAGATGTTGCCAGTTCAGCTTTGTGTTAGAGGAGGAAGTTTGAGTCTCAGAAAACCATGGAAAAGTGGGTGGTCCCTTTATTAGCATCTTCTGGCCTGTGTTGGAGAAATGTGTGCCCTCCACTTTGTTGTGATAGCTAGGTAAGCCAGAGTTCCTTCCAGTTTCCGTGCTAAGGGGGAAATTCTCAGGATTTCTATTGAAGTTACTATTCTTTCAGTTGTATTTATGGAAAAGAACCTAAATTCCTTTCTTTTGCACAGCATTTAAAATAAAAATATGAAAAACATACCTTTACATACTCATACACACATACATAGGTAATAAGAGAGAAATGTGGGCGTTTAATGACTAAGACTCCTGAAACTATGTTTCATTATCAAAGGAAAAATAATAAAAAATTTACTGTTGATTTTGTATCTTTTTACATTTGTAGTTTGTATAATTATGCTAGTTTATTTAGTTTGTATTTTGTCTTTTTTTGTTTCAAGAAATTTTATTTATAAGATTATAATATGGGTAGCTGAATAGTGATTTCTTCTTAATTGAATTCTGGAGTTTCTTTGATGTTGAGTTGTGTCAGTTCTTTATATATTTTGGATACTAACCCTTTTTCAGATATATCATTTGCAAATATCTTTGGTTCTGTATGTTGTCTTTTAGTTTTGATTGTTGGCTTCAGTCTGCAGAAGCCTTTTATTTTGATGTAGTCCCACTAGTTTTATTTTATGCTTTTGTTTCCCATGCCTCAGGAGACCTATCTAGAAAAATGTTGCTGTGTCCTGTGTCAGAGAAATTACTGCCTGTGCTCTCTTCTAGGATGTTTATGGTTGTGATTACTTAAAATCTTCTGTTGACCCTTCCCTGTTTATTTTCCAGATATGAGGCCGCAAGATTCCTGGCGGGGTCCTCCTCCTCTTTTCCAGCAGCAAAGATTTGACAGGTAATATTAAAGCAAACATGACTTTTAAATATTTTTCCACATCAACATTTGAGGTTTGGGCTTTCTCCAGTGTTTGAAATGTACTTTCTTCCCTCTGAACAGTTTATGTTGTGCTTCTTTTAGGAAAATAGATGCCAAACACATTGAATTAAAAGACTCCTCTTTATATACTTTCCCACTTCCCTTGGTCCTTGGCCTTTATTTTAGTGAATGTTTTAAGGTGGCCTGAAAAATGCAACACAGCGGGCTTAAAATTGTATTAGGTTTTGGTCAGGCTAAACAAATTTCTTTTTATAAGGCTTGTGCAGCTTAATGAGGCATAACTAATGGTGTTCCACTTTTATCATTTCTGTGCGGGCAACACCGCATTAGTACAGACCAACCATTGATTCTTGCTACAGACCTCTTGAAGTCCTAATCAGCTTCTTTGGTACAACTTTTTCAGGGCTGACAAGCCTATTGTAGGGCAGTGTCACTGTAGGTCAGTAGTTATTAGTTGCCACTGAAAACAGTTTCTTTAACTGCTTAAGACTGAACTGAATTAAACGCAGAAGGGACTCAGAAAAGGATTATGGGATCTGCAGTCTAATAAGTACTGGGGACTAGGAAGAGTGTGACATGGTTTAATAACGAGGGATGTTTGACTTACGTTCTTTCATTGATAAGTTGTGTGCTCCTAAGTCAGGTGGTTTCTACATGACAAGACAGCTAGGCATATTATGAATAATTATATTAACATCTGTAGAATAATTTTTTACAAGGCAGCTTTCAAACCTATCATTTTATGCTGGTTTGCCAGCATCAGTAAATGCTGAAACCAATTAAACCTATAGTAACGTTTCCCTCTTTGCCTTCCCAATTCTAATCTGTTTTGTTCCCCTCTCTTTTACTGTTTTAGCAGTCTGATCATCTGAAATGAATAAAAGTGTTGTTATGAACGGAATTATAAATGTTGCTCCCCTTTTAAGAAAACTTTCTTTGGAGATTCCCAAACTTCATTTCACGATTTTCTTCAAGAAGATAAAAGAAATCATGTTACTAAATTATGTATTAATAGTAGCAACTACTTAGTGCAAGCTGCTTTTTAAATTTAAGATGACTCATACAATGCCTGAATTTATGTATTGTTTTCAATGTAAGTGCCCCAAGCATACCCTACTTCCACATCTTTGGGATACGACCATTTTCAGACAAATTAGAAAATGAGTAAGGCGTAAATTTTTCCTAAATTACAAATTACCACATTGGAACTGATCTCATTTTAAATAACTGTCTTTCTGCTTTAAGTTTGTTGAGTTTGATTTTCAGTTTCCCTACTTTGTTGCTTGCTTCTCTCCCGTGTTGTTAATAATCACGAACTTTTACAGTCTGCCTACGAAGTGTCAGCACTGTAAGCGAACATGCCTTTAGAAAAGACTTCATTTATTCCTCCTAGCAAGCCTCTGAAGTAGCTGTTTTTTTTACAGATGAGGAAACCTAGGTACACAGCAGTCGAGCAGTTTCCATACATTTCTCTTTTGTACCATTCTTTACTAAGAAACTTTGACTTGAACAAACAGAACTTTTTAGAATGCCTGTGTGAACATAATGTTATAGTAAAGCTGTAGGGACTTAGAGGAAATAAAGGATCTCCTTCCACTTTTGAGACATTCTTTCTTCCTTTCCAGTAGCTTTGCTTCCCTCTAGACACTGAAAGATGTCCTAAGATCATCACCATTGTCCTGATTTCCATCAGGTTTTTGTTCTTCTGCCCTAGCCAAGTACTTGTATTGTATCCTGACTGTCTTTGTGAACCCAGCAGGTTAGGGACAAGTTTTGTGGAGCATTCATTTTTGGTCTAGTTTCATTTGGAAACTTGAAATACTACCTTAAAGCAGAAGTTAAATGTGAGCATAAGAAAATTCTTAGACCATGTCATTTAAGAAACGTAACATTCATAAAGAAAACAAAGTTTGAATTCAGCCACGTGAAATTTGTCCATTAACCTGTTAGCAGATACAGACTGACAAGTGTGTCTAACCATTCTGACTTCACAAAGCATAGAGGTGAAAATAAAAACTTGTAGTCACTTTGACTTTACTGAGATGTGACACAACTGGTAAGTAGTAGAATTCTTACTGGAACCAGTTTTACTGTTTTTTTAAAAAATATTTTATTTATTTATTTGACACAGGGAGAGCACAGGCAGGGGGAGCAGCAAGGAGAGGGAGAAGCAGGATCCTCACTGAGCAGGGAGCCTGACCCAGAGCTTGGGCCCAGGACCCCAGGATCATGACCTGAACTAAAGGCAGACACTTAACCTGCTGAGCCACCCAGGCAGCCCTGATCCTTCTTATTAGTTCAGTACTTGCCCATTTCACTATTTTGGGTATTTGGTTGAGAACCCTACTAGAAAAGAAAATGTTGAATGTACTTTTTTTTTTTTTTTTGCTAAAATACACTGTTTCTTGAATTTTCCTAGTTTGAAGTAGTATCTATACTCCATATGTTCATTGCATTTAAAAATACAACAGGGGGCACCTGAGTGGCTCATTGGGTTAAGCCTCCCGACTCTTGATTTTGCCTCAGGTCATAATCTCAGGGTTGTGGGATGGAGCCCTACCTCAGGCTCGTGCTCAGCAGGGAGTCTCCTTGAGATATCTTTCTCCCTCCGTCTCTCTGCCCCTCCCTTGCTTCACTCATGCTCTCTTTCTCTGTCTCTCTCAAAAATAAATAAATCTTTAAAAAAAAAAATACAACAGGAACTGCCTCACCCTTGCCTTCTCATGCAGAGACAAGCCAGCTCAAACTGAGTGAATGGTAGAGAGTATTTGAGTTCTCTTCCTCGCTAGAGTTCTGCCCTGTTGTGTGTGTAATTCTTGCCAGGGAAGACTTCTCTTTTCTGGCCATATCCAAGGTGGCCATTTACTTTTTAACTTATGGGCATTAGGCTTAGTCAGTCATGGAAAATCTTTAAAAACTGCCATATATGTAAATTTCAAATATCCAGATTGGTCATAGTGACTTCATATTGTAAGCTACTTTCCAAAATGGGAATTTAGAAACTTAAGAATTTTTTTTTAAGATTTTATTTATTTATTTGACAGAGAGAGAAATCACAAGTAGGCAGAGGGGCAGGCACAGAGAGAGGGGGAAGCAGGCTCCGCTGAGCAGAGAGCCTGATGAGGGGCTCCATCTCAGGACGCTGGCATCATGACCTGAGCTGAAGGCAGACTCTTAACCGACTGAGCCACCCAGGTATCCCAAAACTTAAGAATATTGTTGTCATAGATAGAAACCAAAAAACAGAGTCTTAACCATAGAGGGCAAACTGCTGGTTACTAGAGGGGAAGTGGGTGGGGGATGGGTGAAATAGGTGATGGGGATTAAGGCACTCACTTGTCATGATAAGCACCAGGTGATGTATGGAATTTTTGAATCACTGTGTGTACACCTAAAACTAACACTGTGTTTTAATTATACTGGAATTAATTTTTTTAAAAAAACATTAAAAAAAAAAAAGAAAATCGAATGTTGGCAGTAATGTAAATATATATATGTAGTTGCCATCCATGATGCCAAATGCCTCAGGTAAGTTGTCTCAGTAGATAGCTACTAATTTAAAAAAGGTAAAATGTGTCAACCTCAGTACTTTGGTCCCAGATTTAAAGTGTATTTTTGAAGGTAAATTTACTTGTAACTACTTGCAAATTAATACAATTAGTATAGAAATATGGTAGACCTGTGGAAAAGAAAGGACTGCCAGTAAAAAGCAAAAGAGGATGGTACCTGTGTCTCCTACTGTTCTTTTTATTTAATTTCAATTTAAATATTTTTATAAAAATTATCTTTCAAAAACATTTTAAGTAATTATTTTGAACAAAAAGAGGACTTTGTGCTTTTAAACTGTGGCTTTGTTTCTAACCTATTTTTAGAATATAAAATAATGTAAAATTGCATTTATAATATCGTCCATACCAGCAGATTTTCCAGAAACCCAGTTGAGTGAGTTTGATCATTGCAGAACTGAAAATAAAAATTGATTACAGTTAACACAATGTGTGAGTTGCATCTTTGGTATGTTATGTGGGCTTTATGTTAATGGCCCAGTTTTGATAAGCCTCCTTGGTTACAGTACAAAACATTAACCCCTCACTCCTTAGAGAGCAGAAGAGAACATTCCTATCTCTCTGCATAATTGTTCTTTCCAAAGAGATGGGACACTCTTACTAAAATATATTTGTATTAGTAATGAGCCTGAAAAATAATAAAAGCCCTGAATATATGGATATTCCCTCTGAAATATATTTTTTGAGTACAGCAGATTTTATTGGTTAAAGCTCTGGTTTCACCACTAACTGTGAAGAATAGTATTGGCTTCTCTATAGTTCTTCAAGGAGTTGTTCTTTGAGTCATCACACAAAAAGAATTATCTTTGGTATTTAAAAAAAAAACAAAAAAAAAAACAGCTCCAAGTGAAGGCAAAGAAAATGGGAGGGTAGAGAGGATGGATTCAGGTTTGAATAGCTGTGAGAAGAATGCATTACCCAGCATTACCCAGTGAGCCCAACTTCAAGCTGTTCCCCCCACCCCCAGCACCTGGGAAGTGAAATTCATATGCTGGTATGATTGCAGTTAATGCTTTAACAATTTTAGAATTCTGTGATTTTTCCTAAAATCTGTAATGGCCTCAAAGCATCTGGTGTTAAAATATATTGGAGAATTTTGCTTCTATTCTTTATAGTGACTGTTCTGTAAAATGGAAGTTGAAAATGCCTCGATAAAATTGTTTCTTACATGGTGATTATCTTTAGAAGGTGTATCTTGGCTACATTGTTTATGTGACAGTTTTATATTATTACTTAATACTTCATACCTGTTGCTTTGTATCTGCAAAGTTAAAATAGGCACTTGAAGACAATTAAAACATTTCTTTTGACTAGTAATCCGGGCCGGCAAACTGGGTTCTAATAGCTGTTGAATTTGTGTTCCCATGTAAACTGTACACCAAATGCCAGTCAGCCCATGCCAATTAGTGCTCATGTTGCTAGGTCACCATGGTCAATTGAAAACTGCATCAATAGAACTTGAAAAGGTTTCCTCCCGATCAGACCTTCTGACATATTGAGCAGAATAATGGATGGGAAAAAACAGCCAAGTCCCCTACCCTAGATTCAAAATACTGAGCAGTAAGAATTCATTTGCAACCTGCAATTAATAGAAAGAATGGACTCCAAGAACGAGTCTAGACATTTTTAAAAATAAAGCCCATTTTCCTGTCTTGTACATGTTTACTCTTTGGATAGCATCTTAAATGTAACCAACTTGGTGATCTTGGGTCCAAATATTCAAGTGACCGAAAAGGAAATTTCATAGTTGAAAATGAACAAAATATTTTAAGTCATACGTTCCTGATTCATTCGAGTTTAGATCCCTCTTCTTTAAATGCTGATACTTAAACATGTTAGACTACATTGAATATGAGGGGCGTAAAGATCGCTCTGATGTTGTATGTCCCATTTGACAAATGCAGGCAAATTTGATTGTCCTAAGAGTTGGAGATGATGCTAGCCAGTTTGAGACTTTGAGCTATGTAACAGGTTTGACTTATAATGCAGACATAATACTTCTCCACAGAGGCGTTGGGGCTGAACCTCTGCTGCCATGGAACCGGATGCTCCAAACCCAAAATGCAGCCTTCCAGCCAAACCAGTACCAGATGCTAGCTGGACCTGGCGGGTATCCACCCAGACGCGATGATCGTGGAGGGAGACAGGTGATACAGTGTGGGCTGTGGGATGAAAAGCATGCTGTACACTTGGTACTTAGCCTTGCTTCTCAGGACACTGTATTTTCTTAAGAACATTTCTGGATGAGATACTGGTAGTGTCGGTCAGCTGAACTTGGTTCCCTCAATTTAAAATGTATATAGAGTGAGTCTATACCTTACTATATCTGCTACACCCTGAAGATGCTAAAGGTTTTCCAGCCCCAGAGCTCTTTTAATCATAGCGGTCAGTAATATTTAGCACAAATAGAGTCAGTTGCCAAAACATTTTTTTATCCTTTAAGGATGTTCTTTGTAGTAGTAGAAACTAGATTTCATAGTAGATAATTTTATAGAAACTGAAAGTAACAGTCTACCCTTTTAGCTGTTACCTTTATTCATCTTAGAAGTCTCCTCTGTCTTGATTCATCTGGGATACCCCTTTTCATGGAAAGAAATATCTCCTTCATTATTTCCCACATATGTTTTTAGCTAAATTTAAATAGCTTTACAACGAGTAAAACAATTCCTAGACAAATTTATTTAGCATGTGTGAGCTTCATTTCCTTCTCTGTAAAGTATCCAGTTTAAGCAGAATTTAAGACAGAGGTCTGTTTGCCTCAGTCTATTTGTCCCCCCAGCCATTTGACGCCTGGCTAGTATTTACGTGCTCTGCAATCAAATCCTTGCCAGAGAACAGGGTCAGAATGCTACGATTTAGTGTGTGCAATGTTCATGGAGTTTAGCACCTGTGGTGATTTGAAGTGGATTTAAAATTGCTTACCTGGTGTTGCCTACAGGCCTTTTGCATTGCTTCAAATATTAATTTTACACAGGTTCTTGGCATGTGGTCCCTTTGTGTAAGACCTCTCTTTTGACAGCTTAGAAAGATATTTTTTTTTTCTACACATTTTTGTTTATCTTTTTACAAGGCTATTCACTTTATAAGAAAATAATCATCATAATTATCTTTTGAGAGAATTTTGTTAAAATTTATTAAAATCTGTTCATAGAATTTTATTTTGAATTACTGTCAGCCCCAGAGGTCTAAAAATCATATCAGTAGTTTGCCATTTTATGCTGAAGAGTTGATGGGATGATAGTAGGCAGTCTACAAAATGAGTATTACTGAAATGGGGACATACTTATAAATTAGAAGAAACCCTGGAGAATTTTTAGTCCGATTACCTCATTTTCCAAGTGGGAAACAGCGTTGGCAGCAGAGCTGTGGCCTGGCTGCCGGGTTCTTCTGAACCCAGTTCCTCTGGTTTCTCATCTCCTTCAGAGAAGGTCTTCCCTGGAAGAAACTCTCTGTTTTTACAGCAGGTAAAATCGTTATTCATTTAGAAGATACAAACCAATTGGTAAATTATAATTCTTTTAGGACCTTTTACAAATACATTTCTTTTTCTCACTCTTTTTTTTTTTTTTTTTTTTTACAAATACTTTTTCTTAAATCACGGGTTTTGAAGTACTATTAAATTGCAGAAGTTCATTGTTAAAAAAGTGTAATTATGACCACTCTATTTAGTGATGTTTATATGACTAAAAATAAAGCCTTAATGGTCTACACATACTCATTCTAATTTTTAAACCACTGAATGACAACACTGGGCCAGGGAGTGGGGTGGAGAGTCTGTTTCAGAATCCTAGAGGCCTAGAAAGGGAATTGTGAGGGAGTTTTTTTGTACAGAAATTTTATTTGTAAACTTACTAGGATATGTTGTGAATGTCACTAGTAATTATGTAATAATCTAATGTGTTACTTAATACTCTACTATTTATAGCTAAACATACCCCAAAAAAATCCCTAAAATTAATAGTTCATTAGGCCTCAGCTGCTTTATCAAGCTCTTGTCTTAGTTAAACAAAATGACTTTTCCAGCGTATGTCTAAAGTTGATGTGGACATCTTACCACAATGTGACTTGAATTACTGCTAGGGGTGGCAGGGAAGATTGAGAACCACTAGTCTTTTACACAGGTCCCTTCACTGTAGTTCATTTGTGTGCATTTTAAGGAGTTTCTTAAGTGCATGTTATAGCTCCTTTGGGTAGTTTTCAGTGGTACCATTTATAGCAAGCTTTGCATGAAACTGGGGGTTTCTATTTATGAAAGACCTTCCATGTTAAATACTTTTAAGACCTATTCAGCTTCTCTATGGTGTGTTTTTCCAGAGAGATATAAAATTAATTTCTTTGAAGGGGTGTTAATCCAGAAGATAAACTCTTGCTTTTGCTTATTTACAGGGATATCCCAGAGAAGGAAGGAAATACCCTTTGCCACCACCCTCAGGAAGATACAGTTGGAATTAGGCTTTTGTAAAGTTTTCCCAAATCCTTTCATCATTCTACAATTCTATGCTATTTGTGGAAAGATTTCTTTCTCAAGTAGTAGTTTTTAATAAAACTACAGTACTTTGTGTATTTCTTTTAACTGTGTATATTTCTACTGACCTGATCTCACTGTTTATGTTGCTTTCCAAAGATGTGTGTTGCATAATACAGTGGATCTGAATTTATTATTGCTTGTAAAACACATTTGATGGAATAGGAATACTGGTTTTTCATTATGGTTAAAATCAAACCAGCTGTGGATTTTAAAACACAGTATATTCTAGATCATCTAAGATCCATGCTGATTTTTAATGCACAAGAATTAGGTATGAACTCCTGAGCTGGAACCCTCAACTAACTAGAGTATATATTGTTCAGTATTTCTTTGGAAACATTTCATTAATGTACTTGTCTTATGGAAATTTCGGGACTTTAGTAAAAAAGAAAAAAGACAAAAAACTGAAAACTCTGGTGTCTTGTGTCCTTATTATAGAATTTCAACATTGAAAATCTTGGCCATGTGTTGTTTTAAGTCATTTTTTCAGACAATCATTTCTATAATTAGATGTCAAAAGAACACCAATGAAGAAGGAAGACAACCCAACGAACTCTTATGTTAGTATGTGAGCTACTGACTTGGCTAAGAATAAGTTACTTATGTTTTATAAATTTCATATAGACTTGTCCTTCAGTTTTAAGGCTTGTTTTACATCTTTAAGAAAAGCTGAAAAGTTTAATTTGTAGCTACTTAGCCTGTGCTCCTTAGTGTATTTTTTGCATTATTTTGTAATAATTTCAGTTTGTACTCATTTTTTTTTTTTTTTTTTGCTAGTCAGCACACTTACTCCTTAAATTTATTCTTGATGTTCATACATGGCATTTTCATATGCACTTTCATTTGTTTGCCACAACAAATTTACACACATGTGTAAAGACTTGCTGCTTTGTTACTATTTGCTTATTCTAGCCTAAGATTGTAGAATAAGGTTTTTCTTTGACCTTCTGATTTAGGACATTTTCGCTTAATACTTCAACTAAGGCACACTTGTTAATCTTAGCCTATGCAGAGAAAAGGCCACCTTAATCTTAAATAAGAAGGTATTTTGAAGCTGTTGAGTTCTTTGCTGGTGACGTCCTTCATTGTTAAGACAAAGCCTCTCTGCTGGGAATTAACAACACAACCATTATAACCTTCACAATATGTTAAAGTGATAACACCTTTTAAATTTCTCTATGTTCCAAAAACTACAAATGGATAGCCACCTAAATCAAGTATTTCATATTCCAGAGGAGCCCATATAAATGTCCTACTCTCTATAGCTTCATAGATACCTCAAACCCACACTTCCACAGAACCTATATTTTCTCAGATTTGGTTTTTTTTTTTTTAATTTTTAGCTGTTATAAATGTGTATAAAATAATTGTTTTTGGTTGGCCTATACACAGTTACATATAACTGTTAAAATGTTTTAATTTGAATGTTTAAAGTATTTTGAAGGCGTCTAAGCCAAAAGCCTGTGGAAAAGCTTTGCCAGCTAGATTCCCTCTACCTGGTGAGGTGTCCTGGAGGACACCTTCCCCCTAGATAAACCCTCATTGACAGGCCTGCTCCATTCCTTCATCCTTGCTCCCTCCTTTTGCTCCTTACTCCTCCTTCCTCTCCTTCCAACTTGTCTCCCCAAGTCTGAATCTGCCAGAAAAATGTCCCATTATTTCAACAAATGAAGGCTTCTTAGAACTTCAAATAGAATATTTAAAGCTATAAGCATTCCCTCCATATTCGGATATAAAAATAGTTAATGAACCCCATTTAAATAACTACTCATACTATCTAAGTAGGAGACAGGTTTTCAGGGTCTTCTATTAAAGATGCTTAAAAATCTTAGAACATGGAACAGTGATACTATTGTAGCTCTAAGGGCCCTTAATGAGCAGTTGTCTTCCCTTTAAGGATCAAATGAGGTAATGCACGTTAAAATAACAAAGCCATCCACAAACTATTAGATTGCCATTTGGCGTTACAAAGGCAAATTGAGTGTAATGAGCTATGGTTAATTTTCGTCCTAGGGCGAGGGACGTCTGGGCGGGCCGGGGTGGAGCTGAGGGTTGTGAGCTTCCATTTTCCGCGGGGCGCACCTCCGACCGAGTCGAGGGCCTCCGGGCGCGGTGACATCGCAGCCGGGCGGGACAGTGGCGGCGTCCGGGAGCCACTGGCCTGGCGCGGCGGGGACAGACGGGCTCTGAGGCAAGGTCCCAGGCCCGCGGGCAGGCGCGCCGGCGGGGCGAGTTAGCGCACCCCATCCACACGCTCCTTTCGGCGCCCGCTGCCTCTCGCGCCCGCGTTCCGACCCCGCGTCCAGCCGCTCGCCGGCTCGGGAGCCCCGCGAGCCGCCGGTGTCTAGTATGGTGGGCACAGGAAAGTTCAAACCCCCGGCCCGCAGTCTGGAAGTGTGGTTTCCGCCGCCGCCAAGCTCAAAGTGAATTATTGCAGCCGCAGCCCTCGGTTCCTGGAAGTGGCGCTGCAGCTTTTTCACCTGCTCGTTTTAGCGTCTCAACTCCCTGCACGAAATGCAAACACCGAGCCTGTAAGGGGATAGCGGAGCTCTTCCTTCCAAGGCTGCAGTTTTAAGTTCTAAGTCTGAGCGTAAACCAAACCTAGCTAAGCTTAGAAATCTGAAGTTCAGACATTCTCTTAAGAGTCAGCTAAGATTCCCCATTCCCGGACTGCTGAGAGCTGCCAGGCTCCGTCCCGCTAGTCCGACGCCTCTTTCTGATCGCTCCAGAGGGTCAGGGAGCGGAGTTCTCGCCAGACTCTTCTAATTTCTAATTAGGAAAAAAGTCAACAAACAATAAAATAAGAAATGGCCCGTTCTCGACAGATTTTTCCTCCACTCAGGGTAAAGTTAATCTCTTGTGTTGCTTGTTTCTGGATTTCGTATTTACGGAATGAGGAGGGCTAAAAGGAAACATGCTTTGATTTTTTTTTATGTGAAATGGGAATAGAGCTATATTCACTACTGCAAAATAGCACAACTTAGAGTTACGCAATGTTCGTGGTTAAACCTTTATTAGAAGTTACCTAAACAATAACTGAAATAGAGGTTACACGGGATTTAAAAAATAAAATAAAAGGCATTTCATTCAATTTTGGGTACACATTTCATCGAGTTGCGTGTATACATCTAAAGCAAAAACAATGAAACCAAAAAACTCTCCCAGAAGCTTCCACTACCCCAAAATGAAAAATGATAAAATAAAAGTGATCCTGAAATCACAAAGTTTTCTAAGTACTTACTAGGGAGAGCAAATTCCTGATGGAATGTGAATGCAGAGCCTGTCTGGCATTTTCTCTGAATCTTCTCCAGATGCTCACCAGTTCTCACTAGCATTCTCACTAGCAGTTTAAAAAAAAAAACTATCTAAATTTTTTTTTTTTTTTTTTTTTTTTTTAGTAAATTGTATCCTAATTCCCTGTCTCATTGGGTTTGGGCATGACAAGTAGCAGCATTTTAAAAAACTGGACCGAAAATGTCAACATAAAGGGTTGTTTTCACACAAGCTACTGTTGTGTTAAATCATTGGGCAATATCATTCATGCTTTGAACATCTGAAACTTGTACTGCCACTACATAATGCATTATTTATGCACAAATTCATATCTAAAAACCCAGTCCATGGGTCTTTGTGATTGTGGTTCGCAAATTTACTCCGAAAGTCTTTTAAATCAGCAGTATTCAATGCAGCTAACAAAGACATTCTTTGGAAGGTGCTTGCATTTAGTGACCAGGATAGAGGTTCTGATTTGCTTTAAATTGAAAGTAAACAATTGCTAGCAGAATGGAGTTTGGACACAACATCTGTGTTGATAAAAGTCTGGCTACTTGTTTTGACCATCGGGTTTTAATTCTAAGCAAAACCTTAAATAGAAAACTGGGTTACACCCTCTATGCTTTCTATACAAAACACCATTCCTGCGCCTTCAACATTGCACACTGCCACACATTCAAAGCTTCAATTCATATCCCAATGAAGATTACAGAAAAGTACCTGCAATCCCTGCTGTTCCTCTCTGCAACTTTGCTTCTGGGTTTTTGTTTCTGTGCCTCAACTGGAAAAGATAAGCTTGTTGTGAAACCCCAAAACATTTAGGAAAATATCACATCTGCAGTTAGCATTTCTGGAACCCAGTTTTGCTCTGGCCTCTGCTAAACTTTGAGAGGGCTTTGTTCCACTCAGACCCTGCCTCGGCCCTCCCTCTTGGTTGTGAAGACACTTATCCTCCTCTTCAGTTAATGAGTTTCACCTAGTCTGGCCGTTTGTGTTTTTATAAAAGATCTGCAAAGCACTAATTGCAACAGAAGAAAAAAAGCTCTTGCTTTGCATTAATCAGAATGCAGAATTCTATAGTAAAAACATTTTCTATTCCAATGTTTCAAGAACCAAACCTTATCCTAATTTCAGAATGTGCACACATAAACTCTGTGAATTTCTGGGTGTAGGATGTTAAGCCATCTGCAGCGATTACTTCTGGCAGTGGTTCCTTTACTACTTAAAGGAATGCTGAAGGGAAAAAACATGCCTACAGCAAATACACTTTAGAAAATACTGTATAAAGAAGGCTGTTTTTTCTTAATGATCTTTTGGATACAGAGTTCACTTAATCTAAGGGACTCTTTGTTCCAGAAATAAATTATCAATGGAAAAATTGTCCATGAAGATTGTTTTCTTTAAAAATGTTACTTGGAGCCTTTAGTCCATAAGCTAGTATTGGTAAGTATTGGGTTGTAATAGGTATATATATCGCAAACCATGTGGACTTTCGGAACACATTTCCTAGAAGTTAAATTTCAGAATTCTGGTACTGATGTGAGGGAATCAAATCAATATAGAAAAGCATTTTGAAATTTGGCATATCAGTAATAATTACGCTAGCTTGGCAAAAATTTTGAAAGTCAGTTCTATCAATATGCAAAAACCCAAAGTGGGAGAATTTTCTGTAGGTGTATTGCATCATTTTTATATTATTTTCTTGCTCAAATTATTTCCTTTTATGTAAATAGTTTTTTAAAAAAATTAGTTCTCATTTTCCCAAAAATGCATTCACATGCCGTTGATAAAGCTGATCCCTTACTTGTTCAGTGGTTGTTTTTTCCCTCTGTGAAAGGGACTGGAGTTTTATTATTATTATGTAAAATACAGTTTAGAGAAAGTGCAGGTTTAATTTCTAAAACACCTTCTGAAGGATTCACTTTGTACATTCAGAAAAACACCCAAACAATGAAGTGAAATGAAATGTTTCAGTCTCAAACTAATTCTAAAACTTCAAATGTGTAAGAGTTTTAGGGTCTCTGTTAAGTAGTTGTGATCATCTATAAATCACAATTCATCCATGTTAGGTCTTTAATTTTCATTCGTTTTATAAGCTAACAATCTTCAGCTTGCTTTTGGTATTTTAACTCCAATACCAGTTATTTAAATCATGAGTAAACTGAGCTGCGGTGTCATGTCATGCCAGGAGGTGGGGGTGGAGAAAAAAGCCAAACCAAAATAAAACCTATACAACTTAGTGAAAAAGAAATGACCACTTGACTTTAACCAAAAAAGTACTTAAGATTCTTTTAAGTTATATTTAAATATTCATTTGAAACATAAGAAATATAAATTGCCATATTAAAGAGTAAATACATTATTTGTACAATAAAACACCAACAAAATCGGTGTGCAACCCCTATTAAGTTGTAAATATGATGGGAAAATTATAAATAATTCTTACTCTTTACATTCTTATTACAATTCAACAAATCACCTTCTCTTCCTTCTTGACATGCTTTGAAATATAGAGATTGATGTCAATTTTAGCAAATTTGCTTGCTTGTTCTAGTATTTTATCAAGGTATTCAAATTCAGATAAGCAAATAACTTAGAGCAAATAACAGATCTACGGAAAGACAGCGTGCATTTATTTTATCAGCTGATTTTGGGAGACCAGATTCCACATAAGAAGTAGTTTACAATCCTTCCTTCTTATGAGCCGCTTCTTACGGTAGGAAATATCCTCTTTTAGAGTAATGTAGAAACACTCATTTGCCAAATAACGATCAAAACATTTTAAAATCGCCATTAAACTTAAAAAGCTTTATCAATCCATATAAGCAGTTATTTTGATTATTTTTATTCCATTTCTCTATTACCTAAATGGCAATAATTCCCCTGCAATAATGTTGCTATGTGCATGATCCATCTTGAGCTACAATGTACTTTCAATCAAACATTAATGAAATTGCACTTAATGGGGAGGCCTTTGAAAATTAATCTCTCAAGTTCCACTCCAAAAAAGAATTCATTATTAAAGCTGGGTTGGTTTTTTGAGCTACAAACACCAACAAAGTTTCCAACTTTTAAAACTCTTGAGAGCTTTGGTTAGGACGTGGTGGATGTGGACTCAGCCAGCTTTCCGAATAATTTAGGAACTTCTGAAGGAGTAAATCACCACCTCACAGCCTCCTGGTGTCAGTCCCGGGACTGTCGCTGTTCCCCACCCCCAGCAAAGAGGTGCCGAGGCTGCCCCTCTCCACGACCCGTTCATTAGTTTCTGATAGCCGTGTACGTAAGAGTCCGCTTCGGTGTGTTTCCCCCATCCGTTCTCGAAGTTTCTTACACAGCCTGCGCGCCGCAGGCCGGACCCCGCCCCGGGGCACCCGCGCGGTCACCACGTTCTGCCATAGAGCAGGTTGGCGCCGAGCACGCCGCCGCCGTAGTCCCCCGCGGTCGCGTCCAGGGCCGCCAGACCGCCCCCCGGCCCGTGCAGCGCTGGCGGGCTGGGTGACAGCTCCTCGAGCTCAGGCGCCGGCGTCGGGGCGGGCGGCTGCGGGCCGGCCTGGCCGGGTGTCGGGGTGCTGGCACCGTTCTGGCACGGCTTGCCGTCCTTGACTAGCACGGGCACCGCCACGCGACGCGGGGACGGCGGCGGGGGTGGTGGCGGTCCCAGGCCACCCTCCTGCTGCAGCTGCTGCGCCGCCTTGTCCTTGGCCTGCCGCTTCATCTTGTAGCGGTGATTCTGGAACCAGATCTTGACCTGCGTGGGCGTCAGGTGGATCATGCTGGCCAGGTGCTCGCGCTCGGGAGCCGATAGGTACTTCTGCTGCTTGAAGCGACGCTCCAGCTCGTAGACCTGCGCCTGCGAGAAGAGCACGCGGCGCTTCCTTCGCGGCGCCGCCGCAGCTGCATGCAGCGGCGCCAGCGTCTTGGCGGCGTCCGCGATGCCCGTCAGCGACCCCATGCCGGCTACGTTCACGCCCGCTGATGGCCCCATGAACCTGGAGACTGGGGAGGGCCCCAAGGGGAGAAGCCGGGTGAGCGCCAGGCCTGCTGGGATCCTGCTCCCGCCGCCGCCCCAAGCTCTTCACACCGCGCGGCCCGCGACGCCGGTGGGACCCCCGCTGGTCCCAGCACCTTACGCGCACCCCGGGCCGGGTCCCAGGACACCCTCCGCGAGCCCCCAGCCAGGTCCCGGCACCCTCCGCGCGCCCAGGAGCCCGGCACCCACCGCGCGCCCCCGGCTGGGTCCCAGGACGCCCCGCGCGCCCGAGCCGCGTCCCAGGACCTCTCGCGCGCCCGTCCCGCCCGGGACCCTCGGCTCCGCGCGCGCACCGGGCTGCGATGGGCAAAGCCCGCGCCGTCCGCCTGCCCTCAGTCCCGCGCTGCCCGCCCCGCTCACTTGACGAGTAGCGCGGATCCGGGTTGGCGCCGTACCAGCCGGTGGCCGCGGCGGCCGCACCGCCCCGCATGCCGTCCGTGTAGGCGGGCAGCTCGCCCACGTTGCCCAGGCCGCCGTTGCAGTAGCCGCCCATGGCGCCGTGCGAGAACTGCGAGACGCCCGGCGGCATGTGGTAGGTGGCGGCTGCCGCCGCCGCCGCGGCTGCCGCCGCCGCCGCCGCCGCCGCGTTGTGGCCCGCCATGGCGTGGGGCGGCTGCATGCCCGCCACCGCCGCCGCCTGCGAGGAGGGGCCGAGCGGCGGCGCACGGTAGGCGGCCGCGGCCCCCAGGGGCGCCCCCAGGCCGGGCGGCGCGCCGTCCATGGCGCCGCCGAACTTCTTGTAGGTCTCCTCGATGGGGCTCAGGATGTCGGACACGGAGAAGGGCGTCGTGTGCTTGGGGCTCAACGACATGGCTCGGCGAACGGCCAGGTAGGGGGGCCCGGGGCGGGCGCAGGCGGGACGCGGCGGCCGCTCGTCGCCGCCACCCCGGCTGCGGCGGCAGCGCCTGTGACGAGGAGTCGGCGGCGCGGCGAGCCCCCGAGCCGCGGGATCTGGGGTTTATTTTAGTCCGCCGCCAGGTTTACGACAGACTCGGGGGGCGGAGCAACATCCCAAACGAGCAAACAATGGTCATTGACATCTTTTTCTCTACCCCCCCCACCCCCGTAATGGAGGCAAAAAAGGTAAAGGGGGCAGTTGGGTGTTTCTTGAGAAGATCACACCCCTCTGCTTTCTCCATCCTTCCCGCCTCCATCCTCAGCAGTTACCCAAGCCCTCAAGCACCAGAAATTAGAAACTCCGAGGTCGGCGTCGGGGCTTGACGTCAAGAACTCAACGCTTCTTTCCTACCAGACCGGAGTTTCCCTAAAGGGACTTTGTAGCAAAGTCCACTATATTTGGGCATCGGGAATGGGTGCTGAGCTGCAGGGGTTATGCAGGGCTCACCTGGTCCTCTACAGCGACCAGCGCCTCATTCGCTCCATCATCCGAAGTGTTGAAAAAAAAGAAAGAAAGAAAGAGAAGGAAAGACAGAAAAAAGAAAAGGCTCTTGGGTCCCACCGTAAAAGCGCATAAAGAGATGAGGTACAATGACCATCATCTGCCATTGCAGGACTTCTAATTTATGCATCTTTAGACCCTTAAGCATCATTTTGTGCGCAGCCAAACGGGCGCTTCCAAATTAGTTCAAAGTGTCCAAATCCAAAGAAGAGAGAAAACATGCACACAGATACACTGATGCTAACTTGTAAGTATTCTGTTTTTAATCTGTGGGGGTGGAGGTTGGATAAGGGAAAGAGGGTACATTTTTATTTGTTAGAAGGTTTCATGTTCACTTTACACTAGTAAAGTTCTCCACAATTTTCTTTCCGTTGCTGCTGCTCTTTTCCTCTCTTCTTCGCTCCCTCCTTCCCCGTTTTTTTCTCTCTTCCCGCCTCATATCTCTGTCTCAAGTAAATATTCAATTTAGGATTTATTCTCCTATCACTGCCATGATCAAAAAAAAAAAAAAAAAGAGAGAGAGAGAGAGAGAGAGAGAAAGAAAAGAAAAAAACCCAAAACGTAAGTATTTCTAGCTGTTTAAAATGGATCTTTTTGTTGTTGTCAGAAAATATGTAATTTGTTTAAGGAATATGAAATGGATGCAGAAACCATGTAAAAAAGATAGTTTGTCTTGAAAAATAGAAAACCATAGATAACTGATTTTTTTTAAAAAACTGTCATTTCTTAATTTTCAAATTTACCTGCAGAGCAAAGAACTTAGACATTGTGAACTCTCCACCAAATGCTGAACATGACAAAACAAAAGAAGTGTGCAAAGCACAGTGAATAAATGTTGAAAACAATCTTGCAGTTAAAAAAATGAAAATGGGGAAATGAGAATACAGTTTTTAAGTTTTCCTGCATACTGGTGGGGCAGGAAAAAGAACAAGGGGTATGCTTTCTTAAGCGAAATTTTATTCTTCAAAAAGAAGAAGAAAAGAATGTGTGAAAAACGTTCTAGGTTAACTTAGCAGTACCTGTCTTGAAGACAAGAACAGTGTTACCTATTCCTTTTCCTGTTTGGTTTTAACCCTTTGGTTGGAATGTCTTCCAGAGTTTTGCTCTTACTGTTTTAATCATTGTTTTGTTCATTTCAACCAGTTTTGCAAAGAATGTGTTCTCTCTGGGGGTGAGGGGGTGGGAAGGGACCAGTATGGTCATCTGTGAGAACAAAGTATCAACCAGGCAAGTGTGTAGAGGAGTATTTTAAAATGCTAAAGGAACAAAAGGCAAAGTTACATGAATTGTTTGTAGTTGTCAGTTAATTGATTTAGCAAGGTTAGTATTGCTACAATTTTAACATGATACTACTTTTACAGGTCTGTGCTGAACTTGAAACACTTGGGCTAGGTCTTCATCTTCACCTGCAACTGGAAGAGCCTATTAATTTTTAAAAAATTGGTGGCACACAAAGAAGCATTTATATATGTACTTAGGTGATTGTTGGAACCCTGAAACTGCAGTTTGGCTTTAAATTTTGTTTTAATTAAAAATTAAATTGTTTCCTTGTAGTTTGAAACAAAAGAAAGTAGAAATACATTTCAAACTTTTATCAGAGACAACAAGGAAGCAAAAATCATTGTGTGATGGCATCTATGGATAAAAAAAGTCCATGTGAACCATTATATTTTATTTTTCAAGTTCAAACATGTCTCAGAAATGAAACCTTTGGTCATAATGTTCATGTTAATTAGTTACCCAAATTGAAGAATGTTTATAATTACATTTTCCCAGTTATTATTTAGTCTGTTTTCAGGTTATACATTTCATCTAGTGTAATTTGTTTTATAGAACTACAGGATAGCATTTCCCATGAAGTGGTTATACTGCAAGTTGTTGCTTATTTTGTTTTTCAGCTGTACTGAGTCCTGCTACAGGTTCATTTACATATGGAAGGATCCCGTTTTTAAATAAAAAGTACTTTATCATATCTGGAGGCTCTCTGCAGAGAGTCACTTACTGGCTGCTGGAGAGCTTGATACCCTGAATGTTACTCTTTCACTGGAGGTCAGTAGTTAAAAAAAAAATCACAATCTTTGACATTTCTCTTTATCAATTATTTGTGCCTCATTCTAGAAATGACATACTTTCATGCTGGAAACACTGGATATGTGCAGATGATGTCTAGAGGATGTATATGTACATTTATATACAGACACAAATTAAAACAGTCCACTTGATATTCCATTAAAGCTTTTCATCAAATTCACTTCATCAGATTGTTGTCTGTCCCAATTATGTATGGAAATTTATACTCCGTAGTTTCTTAAATATTATCGACTAAATTGGATTTCATAGGAAATGTATTTTTAAAGAAAGTTTTTTGTTGAGTTTGCTTTCCTTAAAAACAATGCTGGCAGGCTGGGGAGGGGTGGGGTGAGGAGAGAAGCAAATACCACTAAAGGGAATACAGTGAAAAGAGATGGCCCTCCTACTCTTCTCCTCCAGCCTCTCAGTTTCCCTTTTTCCCTGTTTTGTTTTTTTCCTTCCCCCTTCCCCCTGGGATAGTCTGTACAATTTGAAACATGACCATTTTACACACTAGGTGTAACATGTTTTATATGGTTTGGTACCTTGCCCTTTTCATAGTTTAGGTTTTTGTAATTTTACACATCACATTTAGCACTGGAAACTTAAGAAATAAATGGGCTCTGGCAAAGATAGAAAATTTTCCTAGACAAAAAGTTTCAGTGGGATCTCTTGGCTTTGGACAAAAATGTGAAAAATGTGGTATTTATTGAGATTATCTGATGTGTTAGTTAACTTTAAGTCTAAAGATATTTTGCAAAAAAAAAAAAAATTCGGAAGTAGAAGCCTTTTCCAGATTTGGGATTTGCTGTTGTGAGAAGCTCAGAGAAAGGGGCCCCGAGAAAAGTTGAAAAACCTTCTGACATATCCAGCCAGTACTTAAAGGGAAATGTTTCTTTAAATCGTCGCTTTTCTATCTAGCAAATAGATTTCTTATGTGTCCCAGATTTCCTAATAAAGACATACTATGTTTGAAAATATAACTCTCTGCTTGATATTCAAGATAGTAAGTGACTTTTAGAAATGAGACACTTGCTACATTTGTGATTGGTTTAAAATATTTGTGATATTATTTGATTGGTAAAATTCCCATTTTGTGGAAGTAACTTTAAAATACAGTAGAGAAGGAATAAAGAAACATGTCAGAATAGTACTTTGAAGCAAAATTTGAGATTATAAAGAGGAAACAAAATGTTATAGAAATAAAACACAAAAGTTTTAAAAAATTAAAAAAATTTGCTGGGATGCCTGCCTGGCTCAATCTGTGGAGTGTGGGACTCTTGATCTCAAGGTTGGAAGTTCAGTCCTCATATTGGGTGTACAGATTACTTAAAAATAAAATCTTAAAAAAAATTTTTTTGCTGATTCCCATCAATTTCTGAAATTTGGTTCTTATTTCTTTTTAGTCATAAAGACCTTTTGTTTTAAATGTTCATTTCATTATCTTGAATCTCTTATGATAATATTACACTTGGATTAATGTGACTTTGTTATTTCTCTTTCCGTCTTCCAATGGGGTACAACAGAGGTAAGATTTCTGCAGTACTTGCATCCCTCTCTGCCCTACTTCCCTCTCTGAATCTTCAGTCCATCTCTCCATGGTACACTGAAGTACAGCTAGGGCCTAGGGCTGAGGAGAAATGTAAGGTCTCTTCTTGAGAGAACAAGGAGAGGCTAGAGAACTTGGTACCCTTACCTCATCTCTGCAATCATCCTTTCATATTTTCTCCACAAAATGCAAACTTTTTGCAATTTATCTCCTATTAAAAAATCTTGAGTTACTGTTTCCTAAGATTCAGGTACTTTTGAAAATAGTTTTCTGACCAATGAACACATTTTAAGTTGATGGCTATAAATACAATGTGAGAACAAATGGTAGGTATTAAAGATGATATTGTTGTTGAAATTATCATAATAATAAGGTCCAGTTGATTCCTGAAAAACAAAAACCAGAAGCCTATCTTTCTGGAGTCAAGCTGTAAAACTAGTTTTTACAGTCTCCATAGAGTATAACATTAGGCTACATCAGGAATGTAAATATATGAAAATTGACCAGTATGTCATAATTCTCTCACCCTGGGATTATGAGCTTGAGGTAGAAATTTAAATTTTTGTGTGTGTGTGTTTTTTTTTTTAAAGATTTTTTCTTTATTTATCTGACAGAGATCACACATAGGCAGAGAGGCAGGCAGAGAGAGAGGAGGAAGCTGGCTCCCTGCAGAGCAGAGAGCCCAATGTGGGGCTCTATCCCAGGACCCTGGGATCATGACCTGAGCCGAAGGCAGAGGCTCAACCCACTGAGCCACCCAGGTGCCCCAAATTTTTGTGTGTTTTAAAACATTTTTTTAGAGCAATAAAATACATGATAGTGAAAACAACGGCAGTTTTGAAATATATTTTTCCTTTCCCTTTTTTTTTTTTTTTTTTAAGATTTTATTTATTTGACAGAGAGCACAAGCAGGGTAAACAGAAGGGAGAAACAGGCTTCCCCTGAGCAGGGAGCCGGAAGCTTGAGCAAAGGCAGCTGCTTAACCAACTGAGCCACCTAGGCACCCCATTTTTTATTTCTGAATAACAAGTTTACTTCTGTGCCTTGCTTACCTAGAAAATTTAAGACATTTTAGAATAGGGACACCTGGGTGGCTCAGTTGGTTAAGTGGCTGCCTTCAGCTCAGGACATGATCCCAGTGTCCTGGGATTGAATCCCACCTCAGGCTCCTTGCTCCGCAGGGAGTCTGCTTCTCCCTCTGCCTCTAGCTTGCCACTCTAAATCTGCCTGTGCTCGCTCTCTGTCTCTCTCTCTCTAACAAATAAATTAAAAAAAAAAAAAGACTTTTTAGAATATAACATTTCCATTGAACAGTATCTTTGACATATTTTTACATATTTTGGAAGGTCATTAAATAGCTTTTTTATAAGAAAAAATGATTCTTTGAATTTTAGGCAAAACATATTTCTATTATTTTGTGGAAAGAGCTAGTCATTCTAAAGGTTTAACCATATCTCTGCCTTATACCTGACTAGAGGGCATACGTATAGCTTTTTAAAAAATACAGATTTTTGTAACTTTTTTCTCATATACCCTCAATTTTTCCATAAGAGGCTCAGTGAATTTAATGTAAAATCTCTTTCTCTCAGCAAGTCCCATTAAAGATGTGTATCACCTTACATTTACAAATTGAATTGTAATTATCAAGGAAGGTAAGAGTCTTTACACCTAACTTGGGTATAATTGGGTTATTTGTTGCCATCGCTTGAAGGAGAAATTCTCATTTTTGACATTTTAATAAATTATGTGTTACATTTATTATTATTAGAGTTTTACTATATACATTTTGGAAGAAGTAACTATGATGATAATATAATTTTAGAATAATTTGCCCAACTTTATCCTTTTTTGTCCTGTGTACCAGTAATGTTGATGATATATTTACAGATACTTGTATATATCTCTCTGCATTCTAGGTTGAGAACTGTGTTTGAAGCAATAGGCTAGTGTTCACCTCAAATCAGTAGGAGTTTTGGTAGATTTTATTTTTTAACTTATTTTTATTTTTTAAAGACTTTACCCACTTATTAGGGAGAGATTGAGAGAACAAATGGGAAGAAGGGCAGAAGGAGAAGCAGACTCCTTGCAAAGCAGGGAGCTTGATGAGGACTCGATCCCAGCACTCCTGGATCATGACCTGAGCCAAAGGCAGACGCTTAACCTACTGAGCCACCCAGGCAACCCAGTTTTGGTAGATTTTAAACAACTTAGTTATTGGTTCAGTGATTTGCTTTAAAATATATACATAATTTTATTAATCTACTTTAAATGACATAAAGATATTAAATGCCATAAAGAGAACAGAACAGATAAAAGTCTGAGAAGAACTGAATAATCTGTTTGTGAAGTAATCTACTAATGGCATCTGACTCTTCAGTAAACCTAATATTTATTAAGTTTTTGAAAACGGAAAACAACACTAAATTTTAGAAGGTAGTTTGATTTCCATGCAGGGAATGTCAACAGGTTGATACTGAAAAAGTGATTCAGGCTGGTTTTAAATTGAACTAGAAATAATGAAAATTTTAGAAAAATGCTATAAGCTACAAAGCTATTGAAATTTGGCCAAAAATGCCAAATAAGAATTGCTTAAGGGGGCGCCTGGGTGGCTCAGTGGTTTGGGCTGCTGCCTTCGGCTCGGGTCATGATCTCAGGGTCCTGGGATCGAGCCCCGCATCGGGCTCTCTGCTCCGCAGGAAGCCTGCTTCCCTCTCTCTCTATCTCTCTCTCTGCCTGCCTCTCTGCCTACTTGTGATCTCTGTCTGTCAAATAAATAAATAAAAATCTTTGAAAAAAAAAAAAAGAATTGCTTAAGAAAATAAGTACCAGTTTGAATGAAAGGAACTTATCATTGGCATACAGGGTAATATAGAATTATCTAGTAGAAGAAATGTAAAACATTTGCAATAATCTCTTCCAAAATAAAAAGTGTATATATCAAATAAAATTTTTTTAAAAAGGGGAACAACTAACTTAGCCATAAGAATAAATGGCAAACTTCAATGGGCAAAATACTTTAAAGTTACACAGTAAATGGGGTGTCTGGGTGGCTCAGTAAGTTAAGCCTCTGCCTTTGCCTCCGGTCATGAATCCAGTGTCCTGGGATCAGGCCCTCAGACCTGTGACAGGCTCTCTGCTTGGCAGGGAGTCTGCTTCTCCTGTTCCCCCTGCTTGTTCTCTCTCTCTTTCTCAAATAAATCTTAAAAAAATAAAATTATACAGTAAAAAAAAGTTTAAAATTGAACTTGCAGTTGTTTAAAGTTCACTTCTTAATGGGATAAATAAATATGAACTGTGAAGGGTATTTTAAGTCTGAATGTTGTACATAGTTGTCATTCTAGGAATTACATAATGAAATACTTTATTATTGTTTTAATTTGTGCTTTATTTCCTTACATTGAAGACATAAAATATTCTGAAAGATCTGAATGAAAACTTTCATATATGAAATTGTATTTTTCTATAAATAGTCTGGTATGTGTGATGATTTCATCTGGACTTAATTCTCTGAAATGTAGTATTTCCTTAGAATAACCAGTGATAGTGCATATATGATTGAGCCACTATTGTGAACATAATTGATGGCAGACTGCCTTGATGCAGCTCTTATGAACAATTTGCTGAGATTCAAAGGGCGTTGGTAGAAATGGTAGTTTAGAAATTGCCTTCTAAAGACACTGGAGGATGGAAAAGAAGCCTGGGGTTTCTGGTATCCTCTGAGATCATTCACATAAATCCCTGGTTTAGTAAGTCCAAGTGTTGTGTATGTGCTCTGCTCATGAAAAATATTTATGTGGCAAAAAGATTATTTGTTCATGGATCTTATTATATTTTTTTAAAGAATTTATTTGAGAGAGCGCAAGCAGAGTGTAAGGGCAGAGAGAAGGGGAAGCCGACTCCCTGCTGGGCAGGGAGCCCCATGTGGGGCTCTATCCCAGGACCCTGGGATCATGACCTGAGCCAAAGGCAAGACACTTAACTGACTGAGCCACCCAGATGCCCCAGTCATGGATTTGTGTGTGTGTGTGTGTGTGTGTGTGTGTGTAATTTTATTTCTTTTCAGTGTTCCAGAATTCACTGTTTATGCACCACACCCAGTGCTCCATGCAATACATGCCCTCCTTAATACCCACCATCAGGCTCACTCAACCCCCCAGCCCCTCCAAAACCCTCAGTCTGTCTCTCAGAGTCCACAGTCTCTCATGGTTCATCTCCTTCTCTGATTTCCCCCAACTCACTTCTCCTCTCCATCTCCCAGTGTCCTCCTTATGCTCTACATGTAAGTGAAACCATATGATAATTGACTCTCTCTGCTTGACTTATTTCACTCAACATAATCTCCTCCAGTCCCCTCCAACAGAAATGATGAATACCTAGTCATGGATCTTGAATGAACAAACTGGAGTATCTATACTATACCTGTTTGAAAAAGAGTAATGGAGAATGTTCTATATATTCAGTATTCCAAATGGGGTTGCCTTTAACTTCTTGGTAGTAAGTTAACAAATGTAAATACAAAAATCAAACACTTTTCATACCAAGTACGTCTAATCATGAAGAGTCCTTAGCTTTTTTCTACACATAGATTGCTATATTTCTATGTGTTCAAGCAGTAAGTTGTATCTCTCTTACATAGATATTTTTTAAAAAGATTTTATTTATTTAAGATAGAGCAGGCTCCCCACTGAGCAGGGAACACAAGGTTCCATCCTAGGAATCTGGGACCATGACCTGAGTTGAAGGCAAATGCTTAACCAACTGAGCCACCCAGGTGCCCCTCTCTTACATAGATATTTTAACATAGAGACTCAGGATGAATTAATTATGTGATGCAATAGAGAAAAGCTTAATTATGTATTTATTCTTCCTCTACATTGATTCATAAAGGACATGAGGCAATTTATAAATATATTTTTGTGCTTTTAGCATTTAGTGAGAATCTGAACCTCGTGTAGTTGAAACTCACACGAAGCTTTCCAGTGATCAATTGAAAAAGCCAGTTTCCACCTTTTTTATTTTTAGGAAGAAAAAACCTGATTCCTCAGGGAAAGAGGCATTACCTAACACCTCACTTAGAAATTCCTCATGGAGGACTTCACATGAGGAACACTGATTATAAAATACTTAATAGTTCTATAGCAGATGGAGTTATTCCTTAAGGTTGGCTCACTGTAGTGGCCATTCCTCAAAAATTTGAGACCCCAGCTGCAAATCAATTTAATTAAGGTAACTGAATGAAAGATGGGAGCAAAATAATATGATCCGGGTTTGTAGCCTTCTAATATTCCAGGAATGAATTCCATACTTTTCAAAGACTTCCTAAAAACCACAATAGTGTTCAACTGTTTGATATTAGAACGTTCTTATACTGAGGCTAACTAAGTTACTGTGATTTATAAGAATTGTATCTAATTCAGTCCTTTCATGCTAAATTGTAAGTCTAGCCTTTTTCTATAATTTTCTATAAAGCCCTCTAAATATAAGAAGATATATTATTACCATATTTTCTTATGTTTTCTCCTTTTCATACAAAAGCCCCCAGAACAAACAAACAAAAAAATCTGAAATGAACATGGACAATTATATTAACCAATAATTTGTTAAGTGATTACTAAATGCTTAAAAATGTCCTGAATGCTATAGAAAATTGGAAAGAGAGCCTCTCTTTTTTTTAAATTAACATATAATATATTATTTGCTTCAGAGGTCCAGGTCTGTAAATCATCAGTCTTAATTCACAGCACACGCCCTCCCCAGTGTCCATCACCCCTCCACCCCATCCCTCCCACCCTCCTCCGCTCCAGCAATCCTCAGTTTTTCTGAGATTAAGAGTCTCTTATGGTTTGTCTCCCTCCCAGATCTCATCTTGTTTCATTTTTCCCCTCCCTTCTCCCCATGACTCCCCGCCCTGCCTCTCAAGAGAACCTCCCTTATACCAGAGCAGAAACTTGGCGTACATTTCTTGATCTTGAAACAGTTACTTTTATATGTATATATGCATCACTTTATTATTTTAAATTATGTTTATGTTTTTATGTTTGTGTATGTGTATGAATATATGTATGTATATATGTATGTATGAGAATACAGGCCAAGTTCTAAACAGTTGATTTACTAATGAGCTTTTTAGTGTATAGCCCATTTGTAAGGTGAAGAATAAGGCTAATATCCTAAATTATGAACATTTATTAATGTTGCTAATGTGTGAGGCAAGTTCATGAACTTTCAGTGTTTATTTCATTTAATAGTTATAATAGAAGAGAACTTAAAGTATGATTGACATTGCAGTGAATTCAAGTGAAAAATATTTTGAAAAGGAGTGGGGAAAGAGATCTCAAAAAAATTCTTTATAATGCTTTCCTGCCTCTTTGCAAGGTTGATCATGGATCAGAATTTATGCAGTGTTTGAGTAGCTATTGTTAATGAGACTATTATTACACAGTCACACTATTTTGATGGCTATCTATAGAAAGTTTATAAACTTACTATTCAACTTGATGTTTGTTTTGTATACATTTTCTTTATAAGGACAGCAGAGAGTTTGGAAGTTTTACGTGACTGTAAGTAGAGTTAAGAGAGCAGTGATAAAGGTGTTTCTTTCCTATACTTGCTAAAATTATTTCCTTAGAAAAAGTAACAATATAATTTCTCAAGTTATAGTGAATTATAAATACTTGATTTGTAGATTACAGGCAATAATTATTGATGTCAGCTTAGTATTACTAAAATTATCAAAGTAATAGAAACTTACTGCAAAACAAGCTAAAAATAATATCTAAGTATATAGAGCAATTCTGTCCAAGAGTGATACAATGTGAGCCATATGTATGATTTTAAATTTTCTTTTTTTTAAAGATTTACTTATTTATTTACTAGAGAGAGTGAGTCTTTTTTTTTTTAATTTCTTTTCAGCATAACAGAATTCATTGTTTTTTGCACCACACCCAGTACTCCATGCAATGTGTGCCCTCCATAATACCCACCACCTGGCTCCCCCAGCCTCCCACCCCCCACCCCTTCAAACCCTCAGGTTGTTTTTCAGAGTCCATAGTCTCTCATGGTTCATCTCCCCTTCCAATTTCCCACAACTCCCTTCTCCTCTCCATCTCCCCATGTCCACCATGCTATTTGTTATGCTCCACAAATAAGTGAAACCATATGATAATTTATTTTCTCTGCTTGACCTATTTCACTCAGCATAATCTCTTCCAGTCCCGTCCATGTTGATACAAAAGTTGCGTATTCATCCTTTCTGATGGAGGCATAATACTCCATAGTATATATGGACCACATCTTTCTTATCCATTCATCCGTTGAAGGGCATCTTGGTCTTTCCACAGTTTGGCGACCATGGCCATTGCTGCTATAAACATTGGGTTACAGATGGCCCTTCTTTTCACTACATCTGTATCTTTGGGGTAAATACCCAGGAGTGCAATTGCAGGGTCGTAGAGAAGCTCTGTTTTTAATTTCTTAAGGAATCTCCACACTGTGGGGGAGAGCGTCTTAAGCTGACTCCATATTGAGCATGGACCCTGCCACAGTGCTGATCTCCCAACCCTGAGATCAGGACCTGAGCCAAAACCAAGAGTCAGATGCCCAACCGACCCAGCCACCTAGACATCTCTGATTTTAAATTTTCTAACTGCCGTATTAAACAAATGAAAAGAAACAGGTGAGATTCAACAAAAATCTATCTCACTGAACCCATTATATGCAAATATTATTTCAAAATACAACAAACATTAAAATTATTAAGAAGTCTTTTTGGTCACTATAATCCTTGTAATTTTACATTACTGCTCATATATATATATATATATCTTTATGTATCTAAACCTTATATTTATACATTAAAAAGATAATGGTATCACATACATAGTCTGACCTCCTTTCTTCACTTATATTTTATATTAATTTCCACATCAGTGTGTATATATATATTCCTAGTCAGTACAAATACATACCCTTATGGCATTGCACATAGATGTTCATTATTCTTTCTAATGATCATGTTATAGTCTATGATATGGTTTTACTATATGTTATTTTATCAGTCCCTTGTTAATGAGTTTAGGCTTTTCTCCTTTCCTCTCCTCCCATCCCCAACCTTCCCCTTCTCCCCCCCCCCCCCCCACTTCCTTGGGTTATAAACAGTGGTGTAGTGAACATACATGTGGATCCTTGTGCACTGGTACAAATATTTGTGCAAGATTTCTAGAAGTAAAATTGGGTCAGAAGTAAGTTCATTATGCATTTTGGTAGAAATTAGCCTCCACAGCACCTGAGTGGCTCAGTGGGTTAAGCCTCTGCCTTCAGTTCAGGTCATGATCCCAAGGTCCTGGAATCAAGCCCCGCATCGGGCTCTCTGCTTGGCACTGAGCCTGCTGCCCACCCACCTGCCACCTCTCTGCCTACTTGTGATCTCTCTCTCTGTCAAATAGATAAATAAAATCTTAAAAAAAAAAAGAAAGAAATTACCATCCAAAAAGTTCATCTCAGTTTACACATCAACAGTGTATGGTACACTCTCTTCTCCCTGCATCTCTCACCAACACTAGATAATCATTAAGTTCCTTTTTACTAGTCTAGTTCAGTTTTACATACATAATTTAGTATCTCTTTAATGTTCTTTTTGCTGAAGTACATTCATTTAAATAACAAAAAGGAAACAAAAGGAAAATTAGCCAAGAAATATGTAAAGCACGAGGGGGAAAAAATCCGCAAAATACATCCAGAGATAACCACTATTTTAAAAATTTATTTAATTTATTTATTAGAGACTGCAGGAAGAAGGCCAGGGGGAGAGGGAGAGAGAAAATCCTAAGCAGGCTCCATGCCTAGGCCATCTCAAAACTGAGATCATGACCTGAGCCAATACCAAGAGTCAGACACTTAACCTACTGAGCTACCCAGACACCCCAAGAGATAACCACTCTTAAATAAGTATTCAGGCTACAAATTTTAGCTTAAACTCTAATATATTTGCATTTCTCTTCTTGTTACTTTTCTTTGAGAGGAATATGGCATAAAACAAAGTGATTATGCTTTAGAATTAGGCTTCAGTTGAATCCTACTCTATGAAACTGTAAAATTTGGCTGTAAATTTTATTTAACCATTCTGAACTCAAAGTTCTCATCTGTAAAAATGTGAAGGTTAACTTAAATATGTTTTAAAAATGAAATCACATATCAGTTCCATAAAATGTTTGCTTTATTTTATTGCTTTGTTTTGCTCTCACTGCTTTCTTTCTGAGAGCAACAAAAGGACGTATTTTCTAAAATACTATGTTTTATTACAATGGTTGGAAACCCACAATATGTCAAAGGAGGTTACTGAGAAGTAATGTTAGTATAGTAATTGATCTGGACTTGTGGAAAGGAGTACTTTCCTTTGAGTACTGAGTCTTTCTCACCGTCCTCTGGCACCTCCCCTTCACTTATCTCCTCTTGCCTCATGACATTATACAGCCAAAGTGTTGAATCATGTTATTCTTCCCTTTTGGGGAAACACGAACTACCAGGCACAAAGGAAATACCTTTTTCTTTCCTTTTGGAAGAAAATTATCCAAATAATCCTAGAATCAACCAAGCAGAAACGTTTTTGGTTTTTTTTTTAAGATTTTATTTATTTACCTGACAGAGATTATAAGCAGGCAGAGAGGCAGTCAGAGAGAGGAGGAAGCAGGCTCCCCACTGAGCAGAAAGCCCGATGTGGAGCTCGATCCCAGGACCCTGGGATCATGACCAGAGCTGAAAGCAGAGGCCCCAACCCACTGAGCCAGCCACCCAGGTGCCCCCATTAATTTCCATTTAAACTCATATTATTCGTAACTATTTTGGGCTGCAGATTACAGGAACCTGCCTTGAAGTAGCTTATATGAAGAGGGGGTTTTCAATGATACTGGCGTTGGTTTTATAGACCAGAGAAGGATAGGCATGCAGCTGGATGTCAGAAACAAATGGAACCAGAAATTTTAATGTCACCAGCATGCTCATTTCCTGATAGCTTTCTGTATGTTAGTGGTGTTTCTCCTATACAGATCAGTTTTCTAAATGTGGAAAGAAACCACCAGTAATAGTTCTGGTCCTCCTATTCTGTGGGTCCCTTCTCAGAGTCATTTCTACTTTAATCCTATCATTGGCTTAGCATGTCCACTTTGGCTGCAATTCTATGACAGGCAGCTACCAATAGAACAATTGGGTTCAAGATATGTGTATGTTTGAGAGGAGGATAGAGAACAGCTCCCAACTGGAGGGAGGGACATTATAAGCAAAACAGAACAGAGCTACCAGAACTTTGTCAAATCCAATAGATTTTTATCTAGTACCTTTTCTTTGACATCTGTGCTACAACTGATGGTATTGATCATCACTTTCTGGAAAACTTCCTTAGTTTCTGTTACTCTTCCCCCTTTGACTTCATGGTCATTCTGCTTCATGCCCCTCACAGTTAAAAAATTGTGTTCAAAACTCAGTCCTTGATATTCTGATCAGCAGATCTCAAACTTTTGATTGGTGGATCTCAAGCTGCCACCTGATAACCTTATCTTCACTTTTTCTGAATATCCATCAGGAAGAGGAAGAGCATAGCTGGCTGTGCCACTTCTCTTCCAATTTACCAGAGACCACCAGCTCCTATCTCTTGATCTCATGGGTTAAAGGAAGTAAAGAGCAAATTTTTTTTTTTTTTTTTTTTTTTTTTTTTTTTAGATTTTATTTATTTGACAGAGAGAACACAAGTAGGGGAAGCAACAGGCAGAGGGAAAGGGAGAAGCAGATTCCTCTGCGAGCAGGGAGTCCTATGCAGGGTTCCAGCCCAGGACCCTGGGATCATGACTTGAGCCAAAGGCAGCTAATGACTGAGCCACCCAGGTACCCCACCCTGAGTCATTTTCATTTAAAATGAGAGCAAATCTTTTAAAGAAGGACTGGACTCCTCTGCTTTACATTTAGAAAAATCCATTGTTCTTATAGCATTAGCAACATCTCTCTGTGAATGACCCATCCTACTTCCAGGATACTTGTGATCTAGTCAGTCTTACTATCAAGTGGATATTCCAGGCATAGTCCTACCTCCCTGTCTTTGTTCTTTTCCTCCCAACAATACACATATCATTCACACATCAAGGCAAGGCCCAGTTTAAACTCTCTCTTCCATAAAGACTTCATGGCTACCCCAGCCCTCTTGATCTCTCTTTTTTACTGATGGCCTACTTCAACTTAAAGTTTCTAGTACACAATTAGATTTATCAATTAGAGTTATCATTTGTTGTTATTTTGTCATTGTTGGAGACATGATGTGGAGAGAGCTGGATTCTTTTTTTAAAAAAATTAGATATGTTTGGGCGCATGGGTGGCTCAGTGGGTTAAAGCCTCTGCCTTCAGCTCAGGTCATGATCCCTGAGTCCTAGGATCGAGCCCTGCATCGGGCTCTCTGCTCAGCGGGAAGCCTGCATCCTCCTCTCTCTCTGCCTGCCTCTCTGCCCACTTGTGATCTCTGTCTGTCAAATAAATAAATAAAATCTTTTTTAAAAAATTAGATACGTTTGACATACGTTGTATTAGTTTTAGGTGTACCACATAGCGATTTAATAGACGTGTATCTTGTGAAATGGTTACAATAAATTTAGTTAACTTTCACCACTGCATTTTTTCTTTTGATAAGAACTTTTAAGATCTAATCTCTTTACATCTTTCACATGTATTGTTAACTATAGTCACTGTGCTATAAATTACATCGCCAGGACTTACATATCTTATAACTGCAAGTTTGTAGCTTTTGGCCAACTGTGTTTATTCCCCTTTGCTCCCAATCCTTGGCAACCATCAATCTGTTCTCTGTATCTGTGAATTGGGGCTTTGTTTGTTTGTTTAAGATTTCATTTTATAAGTGAGGTCATTCGGTATTGGTCTTTCTAACTTATTTCACTTAGCATAGTGCCTTCAGAGTCCATCCATGTGGTTGCAAATGGCAGGATTTTCTTCTTGTTAGGGCTGAATAAAATTTTCTTGAGTGTGTGTGTGTGTAATTTTCTTTATCCATTCATCAGCTAATGGACACTTAGATTGTTTGCTTGTGTTGACTATTGTAAATAATGTGGCAGTGAACATGGGAGTATAGGTATCTTTTTAAGATAGTGATTTTGATTCCTTTGGATAAATGCTCAAAAGTAGAATTGCTAGATCATATAATAGTTCTATTTTTAATTTTCTGAAGAACCCCATACTGTTTTCCATAGTGACTGCACCAATTTACATTTCCACCAACAGTGCACAAGAGTTCCCTGTTCTCCACATCCTTGCCAATACTTGTTATTTCTTGTCTTTTGATAATAGCCATTCTAACAAGTATGATATCTCAGTGTGGTTTTGATTTGTATTTCCTTAGTGATGTTGAGCCCTTTTTATGTAACATGTGCAAAAGATTAATATTGCTACTATAAAAGTGCCTTCTAATGCTGGCGAGGTTGCGGAGAAAGGGGAACCCTCCTACACTGTTGGTGGGAATGCAAGCTGGTGCAACCTCTCTGGAAAACAGCATGGAGGTTCCTCAAAATGTTGAAAATAGAACTGCCCTATGACCCAGCAATTGCACTATTGGGTATTTACCCTAAAGATACAAACGTAGTGATCCAAAGGGGCACGTGCACCCGAATGTTTATAGCAGCAATGTCCACAATAGCCAAACTATGGAAAGAACCTAGATGTCCATCAACAGATGAATGGATCAAGAAGATGTGGTATATATACACAATGGAATACTATGCAGCCATCAAAAGAAATGAAATCTTGCCATTTGCGACAACGTGGATGGAACTAGAGCGTATCATGCTTAGCGAAATAAGTCAAGCGGAGAAAGACAACTATCATATGATCTCCCTGATATGAGGAAGTGGTGATGCAACATGGGGGCTTAAGTGGGTAGGAGAAGAATAAATGAAACAAGATGGGATTGGGAGGGAGACAAACCATAAGTGACTCTTAATCTCACAAAACAAACTGAGGGTTGCTGGGGGGAGGGGGTTTAGGAGAAGGGGGTGGGATTATGGACATTGGGGAGGGTATGTGCTTTGGTGAGTGCTGTGAAGTGTGTAAACCTGGTGATTCACAGACCTGTACCCCTGGGGATAAAAATATATGTTTATAAAAAATAAAAAATTAAAAAAAAGTGCCTTCTAACAAATAAGCCAATAGAGAATGGACTGTTTACAAAAGAAATAATGCAAGTAGGTAATAACCACCTGAAAAAGTGTTCATTCCCCAGAAGTATTAGGGATTTGCTAATGAAAACAGCCCTTAGGAGCCATTCCTCTCTCCCAGAAAGATTTACATTCTATCTAGAATTGGAAAATAAAGGACTACAAAGGCACATTGTTGATGATGGTATAAAGTGATACAGCTTTTTTGGTCTGAAAATGTTGTACAAGGATACACACACACTCACACACAAACACATTGTCCTGATGGTAGCGTAATTTGTAGTATTGTAAATAATATGAATTCCCATCAATAGGAAAATGCCAGGTAGTTGCTGAAAAGAGTGGGGGAGGGCAAAATTCAGCTGCATTCACAGCCATGAATAGATTTTGCAGGTTGCAAAATCGTACAAAATAATCCCATTTTGTGAAAGAAAGAAGGAAGGAAAAGAGAAGTATGTATTTATACATATAGTTAAAACTTCATCAATCTGTTTATATGCCTGGAAAATTATTTGGAAGGAATCACACCAGTTTCAAAGAATTACCCAGGGAGCAGAATTAAGAGAAATAAAGTGAGGAATTTTCACCTTTTAGATATGGCTGCAATTCTTAGGATTATCTGTTTTTAATATGTTAATCTTGTCTCTCCAGTTATTTAACCCAGGCTCCAGATAACGTCATCTCCTCCTGGTAGCACTTACTATAGTGCTGTTCATTTAAATACTTGACTCCACTTTCTACTTGGTTACATGTTTTTTGATTAGTAAATCTGCTGTAATTTTTATCCTTATTCCTCTATAATATAATGTTAGCCTCTATCTTCTTCTGGCTTTTTATCTTTGGTTTTCTACAGTTTGAATTTTACATGCCTCGGTGTAAATTTTTAAGTATTTTTCTTACTTGGTGTTCTTTCAGCTTCCTGAATTTTTAGTTTGCTGTCAGCCATTAATTTGGGAACATTCTTGACCATCATTATTTCAAATGTTTTTTCTGCTCCATTCTCTATTTCTTCTGCCTCTTGTATTCCAATTATGTGTATGTTATATATTTTGAAATTGTCCCACAGTTCTTAGATTGTCTTGTGGTCTTGTGTTTTTCATTCTTTTTTTTTTTTCTTTTTGCCTTTCAGTTTGGGAAGTTTCTGTTGACATCTCTTGAAGCCCATTGAGTAGTTTTGTGGGGGTTTTTTTTTTTTTTTGGAAGATTTAATTTATTTGAGATAGAGTGAGAGCAAGAGAGCATGCACAAGCAGGAGGAGAGGGGCAGAAGGAGAGAGAGAAGCAGACTACCCGCTGAGAAGGGAGCCCTATGCAGGGCTCAATCCCAGGACTTTAGCATCATGACTTTAGTTGAAGGCAGACACTTAACTGACTGAGCCACACAGGTGCCCCCACTGAGTCATTTTGATTTCTAGTTTTTCCTTTTAATTCTTAGAGTTTCCATCTCTATCTTATCTTACCTCTGTATATTTGCTTATTATCTTACCTCTGTATATTTGCTTATTTTTCCCCATTAGATCTCATAACATATTAATCACAATTATTTTAAAATCCCTGTCTGATTAAAAAAAAAAAAAATCTGTGCCATGCCCGAGTTGTAGTTCTGATGCTTTCTTCATCTCTTCAGACTGTACTTTTTCTTGTCTTTTACATGGCTTTTATTTATTTTTTTAATAGCCAAACACTATGTGCCAGGTAATAATTATTATATAGGCTTTTAGTGTAAGATTGTAATGTTAATCTGGCTAGGATTTGGGCTGTGTTTAATTTGTAACTGTAGGTGCTGGAGGCTTCAAATTTCTCTAGTGTTCTTTTTTTTTTTTAAAGATTTTATTTATTTATTTGAGAGAGAGACAGTGAGAGAGAACATGAGCGAGGAGAAGGTCAGAGAGAGAAGCAGACTCCCCGTGGAGCTGGGAGCCCGATGCAGGACTGGATCCCGGGACTCCGGGATCATGACCTGAGCCGAAGGCAGTTGTCCAACCAACTGAGCCACCCAGGCGTCCCTCTAGTGTTCTTTCTTTTGGCTCTCCTGTTGTTAGAGGGTTTACCTAAGAACTCTTTCTTGAATAGAATCTGTGTCTTGAATCTCTTTTAGCTATCCCACTGTTCTTATAATGAAGCCCTGATGGTGTGGTGATAAAGTGTAGGGGGAGGGAAGTGTTCTATAGTCTTATTAATAAATCTCAGTCTTGGGCGCCTGGGTGGCTCAGTGGGTTAAGCTGCTGCCTTTGGCTCAGGTCATGATCTCAGGGTCCTGGGATCGAGTCCTGCATCGGGCTCTCTGCCCGGCAGGGAGCCTGCTTCCTCCTCTCTCTCTGCCTGCCTCTCTGCCTACTTGTAATCTCTCTCTGTCAAATAAATAAATAAAATCTTTTTAAAAAAATAAATAAATCTCAGTCTTCTAGTGGGCCCATGTCCCTCAGTGTGAACTTCAGAAGTGTCTCTTAGCTCCCCACAATTTTTGGTGAGGCGGGAAACCTAGAGAGGGCTGGAGTTGGCTAGATCCCTGGTAAAGTCCTTCCCCTGGAGAGTGGGCATTTGTAGGGGAATTCCCTGTGTGTATTTTACAATGTCATTTTTCCCCTTCCCCTGCCACAGTCTTGAGGGAATCTTTTTTGGCTTTTTATCATAAGAAGTTGGTGGGGACCCCCCTCCCCACCACAAGAAGTGTAGACCCCACTAAGCCTAAGCCCCCAAGAGATTATCACTGTAATGTTAGTCTACCCTCAGCCTCCAGAAGTTAATCAAATTTACCATTTAAGGGTCCCTACCAGTTTATGACTCTAGCATTTCTGCTCCAGGTAAGCTGATAGCTGTGACACTCTAGGTTTTCCGTCTTGATAGATTTCAAGGTGGCAGACAGCCTTGCACCCTCAGTTTTCTAATGGGTACAAACCATTACTTTTCGATTTGTTCAGTTTTTTGCTTGTCATAGGATGGAGAGTGATGACTTCCAAATTTTTTGCATGTTTGAGGTGAAATGAACTAAACACTTAGAAGCCACAAAATAAACTATATTGGACTGTAGAATTTTGTAGAATATTTAATAGCTTATTTTTTGTTTTGCAAATTGCTAGGTTACATAAAAGTTTTTATTTTTATTTTTTAATTTTTTTACTTTGTTGAGATTTTATTTCATTTGACAGAGAGAGACACAGCAAGAGAGGGAGCACAGGCAGGGGAAGTGGGAAAGGGAGAAGCTGGCTTCCCACTGAGCAGGGAGCCTGATGTGGAGCTCGATCTCAAGATCAATACCTGAATCCAAGGTAGATGCCTAATGAAGGAGCCACCCAGGTGCCCCTATATAAAAGTTTTTAAATGTAAAACTAAAGCCATCTTCAAATATTTAGAGAGTTATATGAAAGATTTTTTTTTTAAGATTTTATTTATTTATTTGAGAGAGAATGAGAGAGAGAGAGCACGAGACAGGGGAGGGTCAGAGGAAGAAACAAACTCCCCACTGAATAGGGAGCCCAATGCAGGACTTGATCCTGGTACTCCAGGATCATGACCTGAGCTGAAGGCTGTCGCTTAACCAACTGAGCCACCCAGGCACCCTGTATATAGACAGAACTTAATATAAGGAACTTTTAGGAAAATTATTCAACAATGTTGGACATATAGGTTTATGATTTGAACATCCATTTCTTTTTTTTTTTTTTTTTTGTCATTTTTATTTTATTTTTTTCAGGGTTCCAAAATTCACTGTTTATGCACCACACCCAGTGCTCCATGCAATATGTGCCCTCCATAACTCCCATTAACAGGCTTACCCAACCCTCTGCCCCCTCCCCTCAAAACTCTCAGTTTGTTTCTCAGAGTCTCTCATGGTTTGTCTCCCCCTCCAATTTCCCCCCACTCACTTCTCCTCTTGATCACCCAGTGTCTTCTGTGTTATTCTTTATGCTCCACAATTAAGTGAAACCATATGAAAATTGACAATCTCTGCTTGAATTATTCCATCCAGGATTATCTCCTCCAGTCCCGTCCATGTTGATACAAAAGTTGGGTATCCTTCCTTTCAGAAGGAAGCATAATACTCCATTGTAAAAATGGATCATATCTTCTTTATCCATTCATCCATTGAAGGTCATCTTGGTTCTTTCCAATGTTTAATGACTGTGGCCATTGCTGCTATAAACATTAGGGTACAGATGTCCCTTCTTTTCACTGCATCTGTATCTTAGGGGTAAATACTCAGTAGTGCAATTGCAGGGTCATAGGGTAGCTCTAATTTTAATTTCTTAAGGAGTCTCCACACTGTATCCCAAAGTAGCTGCACCAACTGGCATTCTCACCAATAGTGTAAGAGGGTTCCCCATTCTCCACATCCTCTCCAACACTTGTTTGAACATCCATTTCTAATTGTGAATTGATTTGGGAATGCCAGTAAGTTTTTCCTACTCCTATCAGTGAGTATGTGGAAACAGATGCTAAGTAACAAATCCTCAGGCACTTGCAGTAAAAGAAAAACTGTCTTTGATGAGAGGTGACCCTACACAGCTTCTGATGAGGAGATTTTTTGATTCTCAGTGTATCTTTTAAGCCTCCCAAAGGAGAAAAAGTCTACTCCTTTTTCAAATTTTTGTCTAAATACGGTTTAAATCCATTTACACACTTGTAATGGCAATGGCCTTTGAGGAAGGCCATTCCAGGCTTGCAGCTAAGGGCTAGGCTTGAAACCCCTCTGCAGCAGGATGTTGCAGCAGGATGCCCAGCAGTAGCAATGCCTTCAAAGGAGACCCCAGTGGGCAAACTTGCATGTATGTGTAATGCTTAGCTGTCTTGACATTGCTCACAAGAGTGCCTGTGAAGCAGAAGAGAAAGAAAATGCCTTCGCACAAGCTCCTGTGAAGTGACTTTCCCTTATTTAGGAACTTAGGTTCAGGGAAGAGATAGGCTCAACATGTCTTAGAGATTTATCTCCATTGCTGGGAAGCTGCTATATGTGGCATGCTGGCTGCAAATACAAAGCTTATGTGTAGCAAGGCGATTTTGTATTGCTTTTGCACTAAAAGCTTTATTGTTAATGAAAAAGAAGGAAAGACCTTGGTTGGTTGTTTTACATCTTAGTGTTTTATTTTGAAGAAACATTCATGTTTCCAAAGGTTAAAAAATAAACCAGGTCTTTAAAAAGTTGTTTTCAAGGGCTAAGAAATATCATTTTGAAATAATAATGTTTTTGAATTATATATAATTCATGGTTTCTGAACTCTATACAATTCATTGGTTTTTCGCCCATTAATGAACCTAAGGTATATTTATGAATACATTTTCTCATTTTATTTTCCAGGAACCACTTATGTTGACTTCAATATACTCATTAAAAAACTGAGCACAGAAAATTTAGGTTTTGCCCAAGTCACGTTTGACATTGTAGCAGAGTTGATAAGTTTATATAAAGCAATTCTTTCCTAACACTCATAATCTTTTAAAAATTCAAATTAAATTATAATTTATAAACATTAAAGTTCACTCTTTTTAGTGTTTAGTTCTGTGAGCTTTGACAAAGGTGTAGAGTCATGTAACCACCGCCACCATTAAAATATAGAATATTTCCATTAGCCAAAAACATTCAGTTGTGTCCTTTCAAAGTTTTAGATTTTACTTTCAGGTCTATAATCCAGTTTTAATCCATTTTTGTGAGGACGTGAGGAAGTATGGATGTAGTTATTTACTTTTTTCTTCCTTCCGTCATTTCTTCTATCTCTGTCTGTCCTTCCATCTCTC
The DNA here is from genome assembly GCF_022355385.1 of Mustela nigripes. Classification (NCBI taxonomy): domain Eukaryota; kingdom Metazoa; phylum Chordata; class Mammalia; order Carnivora; family Mustelidae; genus Mustela; species Mustela nigripes. The sequence continues at coordinate 94,544,816 of NC_081563.1, read as the reverse complement.
TCTTTTTTCTTTTTCACTTTCGAAAGTGGAAATCCAATTATTCGAGGACCATTTGTTGAATTACTTTTTTGTTTTTGTCGAAGATCAATTCATCTTATAGGTGCATGTATAAAATTTCTGAGCTCTCAATTTTATTTCATTAATCTATATGTGGATACGTCTCATGGATTTTAAATTTATTAGTGTGGGTAAAACCTAACATGGCCATCG
>NC_081563.1:94515932-94544596 GCF_022355385.1 Mustela nigripes | reverse complement strand
TTATCCCACTAATTGAGTTGTGACATGCCAAAAAAGTAGAAAGCAAAGATATATATATATATATATATATATATATATATATATATATATATATATACACACATACACACACACACATATACATTTGACTTTTAAAAATGTCTTACTGTAACTCATTGACATTTATATTTCCAATCTAAAATACTGAGATTATGTTTGGATCAGCACCTTTGGTACTTATACCCTGAAACTAATTATGTTGCCAGTATAATGAAATGAAAAAGTTAACATGTTTAAATCTGTCATGTGAAACTATTTCAGATATCATAGTAAAACCATTTTGCCATCCTGGTTGTCTGTGGTTCCATAATTACTTTTTAGTTTCAAGAAAAATCTGTTTCAATATTAAATGTATTCAAGAGCAAAACATTACTAAGAAATTAGAGATATTTCTTTCTTTGAACCCTTAGTAATAGGTCTCTCTGTTTTGTCTAACTTCATCTTGTCTGACCTGAGTTTGAGTTGCAGAGTGTGTATCAAAATTGGTGGGACTCCCAGATTCTCCCTTGCCTACATTCAAAGCAAGACTTCTTTGGTTCCTCTGATGAGAGTTGTTCCACCAGATATTTTGTTTCTCAGGTATTCCAGGTTCTTCTTCAAGCCCATATTTAGCTGTAGGTAGATTTTGTCTCTATTGTTGGAGGTGATGGGGTACGGGAAGCAAGGGACGGAGTACCAACTGCTAGAATCTCTCTCCCTACACCTCCAGATCTGGGGCTCTAAATCAGTCCCTCATTCCAGGGTGTGGCTGTGGAAGTGAGAGGAATGAGAAGAGTTTTTGTAATTGTTCTTGTTTGTTACCTTGACCCAGACAACCCTGATATGTCCAGTTCTCTTCCCCAGTGACTCCTATTATCTACCATTGATTGGGTCAGCTTTCTATAGTCTTTAAAATGTTCGCCTCTGCCATGACACTGGTTGAGCACGGTACTCCCAGACCATAGTTATCTCCAAGTCTGTACCATGCACATGGCTGAGGACAAAATTCCGGAAAGCCACAGCTCGGCTTACAGATAGGACAATTCTTTACTGCACCTACTTAGGGTCACGCTAGGTTGCCTCCAATATACTATGGTGTTTCCTGCTTACCAGACCTTGGCTCTCTCTCTTTTATTTGACACCTTTCAGAGTGTGCCTCTGAAGGGACTCTGCCTAACACCTTTTGACTATTCCCCAAAGGCAAGCCATTGTCATTTACTTAATGCTATTCCCCTCCCTCCCTGATAAAGTGAGTTGTTTTTACCATCCCTTCTGCATAGGCCAGAGTACAACTCATTAAGTCAGTCTTGGGGGTTTGCAGAGTTCCTCAGCACTTTGCAACACCCCCCACCAACACACACTTCCACCCCACTCCAGTGTTACAACCGGCCTTTTCACCTCCCTTTTTTGAGGGCATTACAGCCAGGAATAGCTAGTTCAGTGGTGCTAAATGAGAAACATTCTAAGCCTCCTGATTCAGAAACCCAAACTCATTGTGTTCATGGTACCTTATTTGAAGGGACTGCTATAATTGGAAGACATCTCCCTGTACCCTTAAGGACACTTGGAGCAGCAACCAGCTGGGACAGCAACCAGCTGGGACAGCAACCAGCTGGGGCCAGAGGAGAAGCTGATTTTACTTGTAGGCTTCATTACTCTGTTTTGCTTTCCAAATGTCAGTCTTCTAGGGAGGCACCTGTGCAAATGATCCCAGGGCTTTTAGTCATGCCTTCCCCTGCCCTCTATTTCAGGGTGAACCATTTAAAGACTTGATATTTCATCTTCTACATTCCTTTATGCATTTTTGAAAAACATACATGGGGTGATACTACACAGTAATCTTTACTCCTATGGCATTTTCCATGTTCATGAAAAGGTATTGTATAGTTACGACATTAATTACTTCACCAGATCTTTACTGACAAATATTCATGTTGCTCTAATTATCAGATACGGCAAGTAGCAGTCCCTGAACATCCATGTATGTACATGTTTGTGTACCTGAACAATAATTTTTTTAGGATGCATACTTAGAAGTAAAACTGAGTTTATATTTTGATACACATTGCCCTTTGGGAAAGCAACACCATTTATGTTGTCACCTTTTCCCTACACTTTCACCAGCTTTGGACTTTATTATTTTCTTCATCTGTCTCACATTATACCCATGCCATGGGAAACAGAATATTTTAATATTTTCATTTGCATCTCTTTGATTTTCAGGGGGGTTGAGAATCATTTCGTATACAGCATAGTCATTTGGACTTTTTTCTGTGAATTGTCGGTTCATAATTTTTTCTACTACAGTGATAATCTTTTCTGTATTGATTTGTAAGAGTTCATTATGTAGTAAATATATTAACTTTGTCTTGTGTATATTGCAGTTTATCTATTAATTTTGATTCTAGTGTCTTTTGCTGGATGACACTTAGAATTTTTATGCAGTCAAATGTGTTGGTATTTTCCTTTGTGACTTCTGGTTTTTCACTCTTTTCCTACTTAAAGATTTTTAAAATATCTTAATGTATTTATTGCTCCTAATGATTTTTTAAAATATTCTTAGCATGAGAAATTTGTTTTGTTAAGGGAAGGGTTATTAGGATGACTTCCCATGGTGAATGAAGGGTAATATGAAGTCACTTCTTCACAGGTATGGTGAAATAGAATCTTATCAGCACCACAGAAATTAAGTGCAGTCAAGAACCTAGTTCGATGACATTGGGTATGTCAACAGTTGTTTAAACAATTGCCCCAAATGTTTCATAATTTAAATGAAAAATAGAACTTATGTTTCTCTTTTATTAAGTTGAACAAATCTTTTGTTTCCAGCCTTGACCAGCTTTATAGTTTTTAGACCAACAAACCAATTGGCTTAGATTTTTCTGTATAAGGGGAAAGAGACTTGGGTAAGCAATATATTATTAATTTCTGTTGTAACCACTCTGAGAAACAGAATGGACACTCTGAAATTAGTTTCAGATGTTGAGACTGATGACACCACACCACACACACACACACACACACACATCAAGAGGGTATGAAGATACAGGTCTTTAGGGAGAGCAGAGCAGGGCAGGCATCTGAAGAGATCCAAAATGGCTTGAGAGCATAAGGAAAGGAGACTGGCATGACTTTTGTGGTTGGGGAAGGAGATGGGGAAAGGGTTCCTGTGTGTGGGCAGGAACTTGCTTGGTTTGAATCTTTTGGGGTCAAAGGAGGGAGCACCCAGGATTTCTTATCAGCTTTCCCTAATGTGGGGCAGAGGGGCAGGTTACAGGCAGGGGTGTGACTTACAGGCTTATAGTGGTCAGATTCCTTATTATAACCACTAAGCACCAAGCAGTGCATATTCTGAAAGGTGGGAGCACCAGTATATTGAAGAATTTACGCTCCCCCTAAAATGCTGGTTTATGTGGAAAGGTATTTATGTACTTGCTAATAACCAGAAACTACAAACTAGCCAAACAAACACCTTTAAAAAAAGAGTATTTGTGTCAGGAACTGCAGATAAGTGTGATGTGGATGTTCATCTCACCTAACCTAACACTTCTTGATAGCCCTGACATTTATGTTGAAACAAATTTTAAATGATTTCCTCAGCCACATGGATATACATGGTATTATACTCCTCTAACGATAATGCCTCAGTCCTAGGTTTTTCCATTATTTGGTGAGTTAGTTACTAATGTCCTATGAATCAGATGTCAGCAATATATTATTCCTACAATACTGAGTATCGAGACACTATGGCTATTTTTCTTTGTAAAAATTCTATTCATTGATATATGATTTTCTCATTTCCTCCTGAAATCATTCCATCATTATCAGTAATTTTATTCTCTCTCTTTAGGCAGCAGTTACTGCCCTTGACTGCTTGCTTTTCAGATTTTCTTTCTTTCTTGGAAACCACTTTCAAAAGTACAAATATATATAGCAGAGCATTTACTTCTTAGATATTCCTGCTTTTGTTGAGAGTGTAAGTGGCTATTTGATTTCAGTGGGTTCTTTGACTTAGATTACTTGCATGTATCTTTGTGAATCTCTTTAGTTCTGAGATAAGTTTGGTTTCATGTTCAATACTAATTTTCAGGGCCTGAATGATTGGTTGGGAAAACTGAGGAATCAAATATTACTTATTTTTTCACCACTTAATGCTAAGCTATATAATTAAGTTTTGCCTAGTGTAAAAGCTTGTCATACATCAGGCTCTTGAGTCAAAAATTCCATTTGTAGTTAGTTGTTTTCAAAGAGTTAGTATTCTATCTTTTTATGTTTATACTACTATTTTTGAATTCTTTGTTCCATGCTTCCTATGTAGATTTTTATTGTAGGTACAAAACTTTGCTCTCTTTTTCAAAGTATTACTCAAGCAACTTTCACTGCATGAATCCTTTTTATTCTATTATCCTACTTGTTGGAATTACAAACCAGAGATTTCTGAGATCAACAGGAATTTCACGAGATCAAAGTCATGGAGTTGAGGGATTCCTTTACTAGACATATTTGGCAAATATAAAAACTGTTAAAATAGAAATTTCAAAAATTAAAAATAAGAAACTAATAGTCTTTGATCCAACTTTCTTGGAAAATAATGAACACATTTTACTTAAAATAGGGACAATAGTTTTCCAATCAAAAGAGTAATTTGGTTCCCTGTTCTTCAAATCAGAACCTCATTAGTAAAATGCAAAGGGATTGTGCTATCAGCATTAACATGGATTAGATTTGTTTCTTAAATCAAATGGAATTAAATCACTAAGCTCTGAACTCAGAAAAATTTCAGAAAGTACTGTACAATTTTGATATAACCTATACTATAATATGACCAACGTAATCATTATAATCTAACAAATTACATTCAACATGCCTACACATTAATTATTGAAAGATGACTGTAAATTGTTCCCTATGAAAATAAACATACTACTAATATGATGATGAAATAATGTTATATAGTATAATCATGATGTTATCAGCATTGCTTCCAAGAAAAGGTTAAGCTTTAATACCCAGTAGTGCTATTGCTGGGTCATAGGGTAGTTCAATTTTCAACATTTTGAGGAACCTCCAAGTTCTTTTCCAGAGAGGTTGCACCAGCTTGCATTCCCACCAACAGTGTAGGAGGGTTCCCCTTTCTCCGCATTCTCGCCAGCATCTGTCATTTCCTGACTTGCTAATTTTAGCCATTCAGACTGGTGTGAGGTGATATCTCATTGTGGTATTGATTTGTATTTCCCTAATGCCGAGTGAAATGGAACACTTTCTCATGTGTCTATTGGCCATCTGGATGTCTTCTTTGCAGAAATGTCTGTTCATGTCCTCTGCCCATTTCTTGATTGGATTATTTGTTCTTTGGGTGTTGAGTTTGCTAAGTTCTTTATGGATTTTGGACACTAGCCCTTTATCTGATATGTTGTTTGCAAATATCTTCTCCCATTCTGTCAGTTGTCTTTTGATTTTGTTAACTGTTTCCTTTGCTGTGCAAAAGCTTTTGATCTTGATAAAATCCCAATTGTTCATTTTTGCCCTTGCTTCCCTTGCCTTTGGCAATGTTCCTAGGAAGATGTTGCTGTGGTTGAGGTCGAAGAGGTTGCTGCCTGTGTTCTCCTCAAGGATTTTGATGGAGTCCTTTCTCACGTTGACGTCCTTCATCCATTTTGAGTCTATTTTCGTCTGTGGTGTAAGGAAATGGTCCAATTTCATTTTTCTCCATGTGGCTGTCCAATTTTCCCAACACCATTTATTGAAGAGGCTGTCTGTTTTCCATTGGACATTCTTTCCTGCTTTGTCGAAGATTAGTTGACTGTAGAGTTGAGGGTCTATTTCTGGGCTCTCTATTCTGTTCCATTGATCTATGTGTCTGTTTTTGTGCCAGTACCATGCTGTCTTGATGATGACAGCTTTGTAATAGAGCTTGAAGTCCGGAATTGTGATGCCACCAACGTTGGCTTTCTTTTTCAATATTCCTTTGGCTATTCGAGGTCTTTTCTGGTTCCATATAAATTTTAGCATTATTTGTTCCATTTCTTTGAAAAAGATGGATGGTACTTTGATAGGAATTGCATTAAAGATTGCTTTAGGTAGCTTGGACATTTTCATAATATTTATTCTTCCAATCCAGGAGCATGGAACATTTTTCCATTTCTTTGTGTCTTCCTCAATTTCTTTCATGAGTACTTTATAGTTTTCTGAGTATAGATTCTGTGCCTCTTTGGTTATGTTTATTCCTAGGTATCTTATGGTTTTGGGTGCAATTGTAAATGGGATTGACTCCTTAATTTACTCTTTCTTCTATCTTGTTGTTGGTGTAGAGAAATGCAACTGATTTCTGTGCATTGATATTATATCCTGACACTTTACTGAATTCCTGTACAAGTTCTAGCAGTTTTGGAGTGGAGTCTTTTAGGTTTTCCATATATAGTATCATATCATCTGCGAAGAGTGATAGTTTGACTTCTTCTTTGCCAATTTGGATGCCTTTAATTTCCTTTTGTTGTTTGATTGCTGAGGCTAGGACTTCTAGTACTGTGTTGAATAGCAGTGGTGATAATGGACATCCCTGCCATGTTCCTGACCTTAGTGGAAAAGCTTTCAGTTTTTCTCCATTGAGAATGATATTTGCGGTGGGTTTTTCATAAATGGCTTTGATAATATTGTGGTGTGTGCCCTCTATCCCTACACTTTGAAGAGTTTTGATCAGGAAGGGATGCTGTACTTTGTCAAATGCTTTTTAAGCGTCTATTGAGAGTATCATATGGTTCTTGTTCTTTCTTTTATTGATGTGTTGTATCACAGTCACTGATTTGCGGATGTTGAACCAACCTCGCAGCCCTGGAATAAATCCCACTTGGTTGTGGTCAATAATCTTTTTAATGTACTGTTGAATCCTATTGGCTAGTATTTTGGTGAGAATTTTCGCATCTGTGTTCATCAAGGATATTGGTCTATAGCTCTCTTTTTTGATGGGATCCTTGTCTGGTTTGGGGATCAAGGTGATGCTGGCCTCATAAAAAGAGTTTGGAAGTTTTCCTTCCATTTGTATTTTTGGAACAGTTTCAGGAAAATAGGACTTAGTTCTTCTTTAAATGTTTGGTAGAATTCCCCTGGGAAGCCGTCTGGCCCTGGGCTTTTGTTTGTTTGGAGATTTTAATGACTGTTTCAATCTCCTTACTGGTTATGGGTCTGTTCAGGCTTTCTATTTCTTCCTGGTTCAGTTGTGGTAGTTTATATGTTTCTAGGAATGCATCCATTTCTTCCAGATTGTCAAATTTGTTGGCATAGAGTTGTTCATAGTATGTTCTTATAATAGTTTGTATTTCTTTGGTGTTAGTTGTGATCTCTCCTCTTTCATTCATGACTTTATTTATTTGGGTCCTTTCTCTTTTCTTTTTGATAAGTCAGGCCAGGGGTTTATCAATTTTATTAATTCTTTCAAAGAACCAGCTCCTAGTTTCGTTGATTTGTTCTATTGTTTTTTTGTTTTCTATTTCACTGATTTCTGCTCTGATCTTTATGATTTCTCTTCTCCTGCTGGGCTTAGGGTTTCTTTCTTGTTCTTTCTCCAGCTCCTTTAGGTGTAGGGTTAGGTTGTGTACCTGAGACCTTTCTTGTTTCTTGAGAAAGGCTTGTACCGCTATATATTTTCCTCTTAGGACTGCCTTTGTTGTGTCCCACAGATTTTGAACCATTGTATTTTCATTATCATTTGTTTCCATGATTTTTTTTCATTCTTCTTTAATTTCCCAGTTGACCCATTCATTCTTTAGAAGGATGCTGTTTAGTCTCCATGTATTTGGGTTCTTTCCAAATTTCCTCTTGTGGTTGAGTTCTAGCTTCAGAGCATTGTGGTCTGAAAATATGCAGGGAATGATGCCAATCTTTTGATACTGGTTGAGTCCTGATTTAGGACTGAGGATGTGATCTATTCTGGAGAATATTCCATGTGCACTAGAGAAGAATGTGTATTCTGTTGCTTTGGGATGAAATGTTCTGAATATATCTGTGATGTCCATCTGGTCCAGTGTGTCGTTTAAGGCCTTTATTTCCTTGTTGTTCTTTTGCTTGGATGATCTGTCCATTTCAGTGAGGGGAGTGTTAAAGTCCCCTACTATTATTGTATTATTGTTGATGTGTTTCTTTGTTATTAATTGGTTAATATAGTTGGCTGCTCCCATGTTGGGGGCATAGATAAATAAAATTGTTAGATCTTCTTGTTGGACAGACCCTTTTAGTATGATATAGTGTCCTTCCTCATCTCTTATTATAGTCTTTGGCTTAAAATCTAATTGATCTGATATAAGGATTGCCACTCCTGCTTTCTTCTGATGTCCATTAGCATGGTAAATTCTTTTCCACCCCCTCACTTTAAATCTGAAGGTGTCTTCGGGCTTAAAATGAGTTTCTTGGAGGCAACATATAGATGGTTTTTTTTTTTTTAATCCATTCTGATACCCTGTGTCCTTTGATTGGGGCATTTAGTCCATTAATATTCAGGGTAACTATTGAGAGGTATTTAGTGCCATTGTATTGCCTGTAAGGTGACTGTTACTGTATATGGTCTCTGTTCCTTTCTGATCTACCACTTTAGGCTCTCTCATATGCTTAGAGGACCCCTTTCAAGATTTCCTGTAGAGTGGTGTTTGCAAATTCTTTCCCTTTTTGTTTGTCCTGGAAGCTTTTAATCTCTCCTTCTATTTTCAATGATAGCCTAGCTGGATATAGTATTCTTGGCTGCATGTTTTTCTCGTTTAGTGCTCTGAAAATATCATGCCAGCTCTTTCTGGCCTGCCAGGTCTCTGTGGATAAGTCTGCTGCCAATCTAATATTTTTACCATTGTATGTTATAGACTTCTTTTCCTGGGCTGCTTTCAGGATTTTCTCTTTGTCACTAAGGCTTGTAAATTTTACTATTAGGTGACGGGGTGTGGGCCTATTCTTATTGATTTTGAGGGGCATTCTCTGAACCTCCTGAATTTAGATGCTCGTTCCCTTTGCCATATTGGGGAAATTCTCCCCAATAATTCTCTCCAGTATACCTTCTGCTCCCCTCTCTCTTTCTTCTTCTTCTGGAATCCCAATTATGTTAATGTTGTTTCGTCTTATGGTGTCCCTTATCTCTCGAATTCTCCCCTCGTGGTCCAGTAGCTGTTTGTCCCTCTTTTGCTCAGCTTCTTTATTCTCTGTCATTTGGTCTTCTATATCACTAATTCTTTCTTCTGCCTCATTTATCCTAGCAGTGAGAGCCTCCATTTTTTATTGCACCTCATTAATAGCTTTTTTGATTTCAACTTGGTTAGATTTCAGTTCTTTTATTTTTCCAGAAAGGGCTTTTATATCTCTCGAGAGGGTTTCTCTAATATCTTCCATGCCTTTTTCGAGCCCAGCTAGAACCTTGAGAATTGTCATTCTGAAATCTAGATCTGACATATTACCAATGTCTGTATTGATTTGGTCCCTAGCCTTCGGTACTGCCTCTTGTTCTTTTTTTGGTGTTGAATTTTTCTGTCTTGTCATTTTGTCTAGATAAGAGTATATGAAGGAGCAAATAAAATACTAAAAGGGTGGCAACATCCCAGGAAAATATGTTTTAACCAAATTAGAAGAGATCCCAAATTGTGAGGGGGGAGAAAGGGGATAAAAAGAGGTTCAAAAAGGAAGAATGAAAAAAGAAAAAAAAAGAAAAGAAAAAAATTTTAAAAAAGAAAACAAATAAGAAAAATATAGAAAAGAAAAATATATATATTGGATAAACTAGTTAAAAAACGTTAAAAAAGAAAAAGGTAAAAGTTAAAAAAAAATTTACCAGAAGGCGAGAAAAAAAACAAAAAATGAAAAAGAAAAAAATTAAATTAACTGCAAGACTAAAAAAAATCACAGGGAAGAAGCCATGAGTTCCGTGCTTTGCTTTCTCCTCCGCTGGAATTCTGCTTCTCTCTTTGGTATTGAAATCGCACTCCTTGGTAGGTGAAATTGGTATCGGCTGGATTTCTTGTTGATCTTCTGGGGGAGGGGCCTGTTGTAGTGATTCTCAAGTGTCTTTGCCCCAGGCGGAATTACACGGCCCTTACCAGGGGCCGGGCTGAGTAATCTGCTAGGGTTTGCTTTCAGGAGCTTTTGTTCCCTGAGCGCTTTCCCTAGAGTTCCGGAGGACGGGAATACAAATGGCGGCCTCCTGGTATCCGGCCTGGAGGAGCCGAGAGCCCAGGGCCCCACTCCTCAGTGCGCCCTCAGAGAACAGCGCCCAGTTACTCCCGTCTGCCTGACCTCCGGCCGCGCTCCAAGCTCACCGAGCCTGCGACCGGTTCAAGGTAACACGGAGCTGCGAGCTGACTGTCAGCTCTGTCTCTGTAGCCGGCTTTCCCGTTCCAATACCCGCAAGCTCTGTGACACTCAGACACCCCCGATCCTTCTGTGACCCTGCGGGACCTGAGGCCCACTGACCCCGCGTGGGCTTCGCCCCGGTTTAGCCTCTGGAGTGATGTCCCTCAGCGGAACAGACTTTTAAAAGTCCTGATTTTGTGCTCTGTTGCTCCGCTGCTTGCCGGGAGCCGGCCCCTCCCCCCGGGGTCTATCTTCCCGTTGCTTTGGATTCACTTCTCCGCCGGTCCTACCTTTCAGAAAGTGGTTGTTTTTCTGTTTCCAGAATTGCTGTTCTTCTTCTCTTCGATCTGCCGATGGATTTTCAGGTGTTTGCAATCTTTAGATAAGCTATCTAGCTGATCTCCGGCTAGCTGAAATAGTCTCAGCCTGCTACTTCTCCGCCATCTTGACTCCTCCCCTGACTTAACTATTTTTTTAATCATCAATGTAATTTACCACATTCACAGAATAAAGGAGAAAAACAAATATTTCAATATATGCAGAAAAAGCATGTGACAAAATTCAACATATACTCAAGATAAAAACTCTAGCAACCTGGAAGTAGAAGAAAACTTCCTCAGAGATTAAGGGCATCAGCAAAAAATGTATAGCTAACATAATGCTTAATAGTGAAAAACCGAATGCTTCCCCCTGAGATTGGAAACAAGGTCAGGATGTCTGCTTTCAGTATTTCTATTTAATATTGGGCTAGAGATATTAATCTTTTGTGTAAGGCAAGAAAAAGAAATAAAGTCCAGAGATTGAACAAGAAGAATTAAAACTGGGGCACCTGGGTGGCTCAGTGGGTTAAAGCTTCTGCCTTCAGCTCAGATCATGATCCCAGAGTCTTGGAATCGAGGCCGGCATTGGGCTCTCTCTCTGCTCTGCAGGGAGCCTGCTTCCTCCTCTCTCTTTCTCTGCCTGCCTCTCTGCCTACTTGTGATCTTTGTCTATCAAATAAATAAATAAAATCTTAAAAAAAAAGAAAGAAGAAGAAGAACTAAAACTGTATTCGCAGCTATGACCATATATATAAAAATTCCAAACACATCTGAGCTGGGGAAGGGGAATACTGTACAAAATACAACTAGAACTAATACATGAATTTCGCAAAGTCTCAGGACACAAGGGTAATATGCAAGTCGGTTGTATTTCCATACACTGACAACAATCCAAAAATTAAGTGAAAATATGTCATATATAATAGCAATAAAATCACAAAAAACTAAGAGACAAACTTAGGTACATGTACTATGTACACACTAAAAATCCTATAGACCATTACTAATAGAAATTAAAGACCTAAATAATGGTCATGAATTGTAAAACTCAATATTGTCAACAAAATTCTAATCAAAATCTTAATAAACTATTTTGTTGAAACTTTTGAGCATTTTTGTTGAATAGCCCTAGGTCCTTTGGAATTTTATACAACCCATCCTGGACTCACTTGAAACCAGTTTCCCATCATCAATGATGTGAAATGAGAGTGGCCACTGTCAAAAAAAAAAAAAAAAAAAGTGTAATATTTATAATCTGCCAACCAGACATCTCAACTCAAATTACTGCCTTATTTGTGTGTGTGTGTGTGTGTGTGTGTGTGTGTGTATGTATATATATATATATTTTTTTAAAGATATAGTTCATTTCCTTGGTCTTTTTTATTTATTTTCTGTTTTTATTTATTTATTTATTTATTTGACAGACAGAGATCCCAAGTAGTCAGAGAAGCAGGTGGAGAGAGAGGAGGAAGCAGGCTCCTCTCTAAGCAGAGAGCCGGATGCAGGGCTTGATCCCAGGACCCTGGGACATGACCTGAGACAAAGGCAGAGGCTTTCACCCATTGAGCCACCCAGGCGCCCCTTATTTTGTATATTTTTAATTGTATATCTTACTCCTTAAATTTTTGCCCAAAGAGACCTACTGAACTTATACCTGAATTCAACTTTGATTAAGGAAACAAACAAACAAACAAACAAACAAGTGGTCATATAGAGAATTGTAGTTTGTATCCCCCCAAAATTGAAAGAGAATTCAAAATATTTGTCTATCAAGCCAAAGTTAAATGTAAAAATTATATTTTGCACAATAAAAAGAAGTGTGATAGAAAAAATTTTACGTGAAATTTCAAAAACCTATAAATGAAAATAAAGTTTTGCTAGCATCAGTCTTCCAAATAAATAATTGTAAAATAAAATGTAAAACTGTACCAGTTATTCAGATCTAAAACTTAGTAACATAAAAACATAAACATGATCCCAGGGTCCTGGGGTTGAGCCCCACATTGGGCTCTCTGCTCCGCAGAGCCTGCTTCCTCCTCTCTCTCTGCCTGCCTCTCTGCCTACCTGTGATCTCTGTCAAATAAATTAAAAAAAAAAAAACAAAAAAACATAAAAATGAGGACAAGGAAAGAGGAATAAAATTATGCCAAATCTCTTGCTTAATACAACAGACTAATATATGGTGTTTCCCTCTTGTCTCTGAAGACTATGGACATAAGGGTTAAAATGGTATCTGGAAAACTTAAAGGTCATTATTAGCAGAATTTAAAGCAGGATATATGCCTTTTTGATCACTGAAGGTGAACAGAAAACACACACTGTGCATACACAGAACTATCTATAAAAGTACAAAGACCAAAAAAAAATAAAGGATAAAAAGCAGAAAACAGAAAACAAGATGACAGAAGCAAGATATTACAATTATAATAATTAAAATACAGGAAAAGAACAATTTCTCTGATTCAGTAACAACAGTGTGATACTAAAAGGCTAAAAGGTCAGGTCAGTGTCTGTCAGACAGATTCAAAGAATAAGAAAGCAGGAGTAATATTAAAGAGATTAGAATTTAAAATGGGCAGAGTATTAGAACAGATAAAAGAGCACAACTCAAAAGTGAATTAGTTTCATGAATCCATACTTTCTGAATAGAACTGCAGCAAAAAATACAAGTTATATAATTGTAACTTGCATTTGCCAAAATTACCTAATAAATACTTATAATAAATACAGAATAAATTTGCCAAATTTACATATAAACAGGGACAGCAGGAAGTTGGGTAGGGGGAGGGAAGAATCTTTCAGTTAATCTCCCCCTATGTTTGACAGATCAAGTAGACAAAAGGTAATTCTCATAGGTTAGCTTTTTGGAAATGGACTCTAAGACAGAGATTGCATACAAAAGACTTACTGGGGAGTCATCTCAGGAATAACATCTGAAAGGGAATGGTGGAAACAAGATTGGCACAAGGAAAAGTTGAACTATGCTGCAGTCACAACAAAGGCCACAGCAGATCCTGAAGAGAGCTCAGGAGCTGTCACAGTTCTTCAGAAAATTTCCCCAATGAGGCAAGGAAAGCATAACTTTGCATTCTGGTACTTATCAACCAGTCATTGGCTACAGACAGGGAGGGGGTTTAACTTTGGGCAAAAGAGCTCTCTTCAGCTGAAGACAATTTCTTCAGGTTGGAAATCACCACTCCATCCTAACAAGTAAAAAGATGCATAGACTGAAAAATCAACTCTTCTTGGATCAGTAAGAGAGGGAAAAACAAAGGGCAAACTGTTGCCCCCAAGACTGGGAAGATAGGTGAGTACAGAGTCAGGACTTCCTGGCACAGACACTCACGAGTTGGAGCCAGTGTCAGGGCAGAAACACCTGAACTACAAATGGAGAATTGTTGGAAGCTCAGTGCAGACAATTCTAAGAGTTAAAAGCTCCAGGGGATCCAGTCACGGAGACTGGATCAATATTGTGAGATTTACCACCTGCAATTCAAGTAGATTCTTACCGTAAATATCAGAGAAAAATCTCCTCCTGCTTCCAGTAGGAGGAGGAGAAAAGGAACCATTCTGAAATATACCAGAGGACTCTGTTCCTAACAAGGACTACACTCAGGGGAAACTAGTTAACCTGAGTGTAACCTGCTGGGGTATTATCAGAACTTAACTAACCTGAGGAAGGGGAACACTCAATTCTAGCTGCCTCTAGCAATCCTGTCCCATCTAAGTGGGGGATGGGGGTAAGGGGGACAAAATTGAGAAACACTGTGAAGTTCAAAGACGAGAGGTACAAGCTCACTAAAAATTGAGACCTAGGGGTGCCTGAGTGGCTCAGTGGGTTAAGCCTCTGCCTTCCGCTCAGGTCATGATCCCAGGGTCCTGAGATCGAGCCCCACATCGGGCTCTCTCCTCAGCAGGGAGCCTGCTTCCTTTCCTCTCTCTCTGCCAGCCTCTGCCTGCTTATGATCTCTGTCTGTCAAATAAATAAACAAAATCTTAAAAAAAAAAAAAAAACCTGAGACCTAATCATAGGCCTAGAGAACACTTCCCTCACCTACACCACCATCACATCACGAGGGGCCTATTTACCACAGCTCGTTTTACCCAGAACATCATGTGAGGTTATTAACAAATTACAAGACACACCAAAAGGCAAAAAGTACAATTAGAAGAGACAAGGCAAGCATCAGAAACGTACAAGGCAGAAATGATGGAATGATCAGACTGGGAATTTAAAGACAACTATGATTAATATACTAAATGCTCTAATGGATAGTGTAGACAGCATGCAAGAACAGATGGGCGATGTAAGTAGAGAAATGAAAAACCTAAAAAAGAACCAAAAATAAATGCTAAAGATAAAACAACAAAATCAACACAGAAACAGAAATAAAGAATGTGTTTGATGGACACAATGGAGTAAAGAGGCTCTGAGCCTGAGGATATATCAATAGAATCCTCAAAAACCAAAAAGCAAAGGAACAAAGATTGAAGAATACAGAACAGAATATGCAAAAACCGTGGGACAACTGCAAAATATGTAACAATATTTATATAATACCATAACATAACATGATGGCAATACCACAGAGGAACAGAAGAAATATTTGAAATAATAATTGACTAAGAATTTCCTGTACCACTAAATTACCATAACACTAAAACATAGATCCAGGAATCTCAGAGAACACTAAATTTAATAAATGCCCCCCAAAACAGTAACTTTAATTTTTTTCTACAGTTGATAATCTAGATGAAATGGACTAATTGCTTAAAAGATATAACATGCCAAAAGTCACACTGGAAGAAACAGATGATCCAAATGGGCCTATTATCTATTAAGGAAAGTGAATCAATAATTAATAACCTTCCAAAACAGAAAGTACAAGGCCCAAATGGGCTCACTGGTATACCAACCATTAACAGAAGAAATTATAACGATTCACTACACTCTCTTTCAGAGAACAGAAACAGAGGGAGCACTTCCTAACTCATTTTATAAGACCAGCATTAACCTAATACTTAACCAAAGCTATTACAAGACAAGAAAATTATCAGGTCAATATCTCTCATGAACATAGATGCAAAAATTCTCAACAAAATATTAGCAAACCGAATCCCAAAAAATATTAAAAGAATTATGCATCATGACTAAGTGGATTTTATCCCAAGTATGCAAGGCTGGTTTTATATTAAAAAATCAGTTGATGTTTGATTACATCACATCAACAGACTAAAAAAATGAAAAATCACAAGATTATATCAATAGATGCAGGAAAAGCATTTGACAAAACCCAAGACCTATTCATGATAAAAACTCTCAGGAAACTAGAAATGCAGGGTAATTTTCTCAACTTGACAAGTACTATCTACAAATATATTATAGCTAGCATTATATCTAATGATGAAAAACTCCAAGATTTCCCGTGATAATCAGGAACAATGCAAGGCTATCCTCTCACCAATCCTTTCAACATCATACTGGAATCCTTGCTAGTGCAACAAGAAGATAGATATAAAACTATCTTTGTCTACAGATGACATAATTGTCTGTGCAGCAAATCCAAAAAAAAATTTTGATAGAAAAAAAACTGGAATTAATAAGTGATTATAGGGCACCTGGATGGCTCAGTGGGTTAAGCCACTGCCTTCGGCTCAGGTCATGATCTCAGGGTCCTGGGATCGAGTCCCACATCGGGCTCTCTGCTCAGAAGGGAACCTGCTTCCTCCTCTCTCTCTCTCTGCCTGCCTCTCTGCCTACTTGTGATCTCTCTCTGTCAAATGAATAAATAAAATCTTTTAAAAAAAAAATAAGTGATTATAGCAAGGTAATGGGCTACAAGGTTAATACAAAAGCCAATTGTTTTCTTATATACCAAGAATGAAAAAGTAGATTTGAAATTAAAAGCACAATACCATTTACACTAACATCCCAAAAATGAAATACTTAAGTATAAGCCTAACAAAATATATACAAGATCTATATGAGGAAAACTACAGAACACTGATGAATGAAGTAAAAGAACTATATAAATGGGAGAGATATTCCATGTTCACAGATAGGAAGACTCAGTATTATCAAGACGTTAGTTCTTCTTCCCAGTTTGATCTATAGATTCAATGCAATCCCGATAAAAATTCCAGCAAGTTATTTTATGTATATCAACAAAGTGATCCTAAAGTTTATATGGAAGGGGTACCTGAGTGGCTCAGTTGGTTAAGCATCTGCCTTCAGCTCAGGTCATATATCCGGGGTCCTGAGATTGAACCCCACACTTGGGCTCCCCTCTCAGTGGGGAGCCTGTTTCTCTCTCTACTCTGTCCTGCCCCCATTCATACTCTCCCCTCCAAAAGTTTATATGGTGAGGCAAAAGACCCAGAGTAGCTAACACAAAGTTGATGGACTGATGATATGCAACTTAAAGATTTACTGTAGTTACAGTAACCAAGACAGTGTGTCACTTGTGAAATAATAGACAAATAGATTAATGGACAGAATAGAGAGCCAAGAAATAAGCCATCATAAATATAACCACTGATCTTTGACAAAGGAGCAGAGGCAATACAATGGAGCAAAGAGGGTCTCTTCAACAAATAGTGGCAGAACAACTGGATATCCATATGCAAACAAAATAAAACAAAAGAATCTAGACACAAACCTTCACAACAATTAACTCAGAAGAGATGGTAGACTTAAATGTGAACCATAAAACTATTAAATTCCTAGAGGATAACATAGGCAAACAAACAGATGATCTTGGGTATGGTGATATCTTTTTAGATAAAGGACTAAAGACATGACCCTTAAAAGAAATAATTTATAAGCTAGACTTCATTAAAATTAAAATTGTGCTCTGCAAAAGATAATGTTGGGAGAATTAGAAGACAAGAAAAGGATTGGGAGAAAATATTTGCAAAAACTAGCTGATAGGGGCGCCTGGGTGGCTCAGTGGGTTAAGCCGCTGCCTTTGGCTCGGGTCATGATCTCAAGGTGCTGGGATCAAGTCCCGAGTCAGGCTCTCTGCTCGGTGGGGAGCCTGCTTCCCTCTCTCTCTCTCTCTGCCTGCCTCTCTGCCTACTTGTGATCTCTCTCTCTCAAATAAATAAATAAAATCTTAAAAAAAAAAAAACCTAGCTGATAAAGAACTATTATTCAAAATACCCAAAAACTCTTACAACTCAAAAATAAGAAAACAAACAGTCTAATTAAAAAATGAACCAAAAGGGGCACCTGGGTGGCTCAGAGAGTTAAAGCCTCTGCCTTTGGTTCAGGTCAAGATCTCAGGGTCCTGGGATGGAGCCCCGCATCAGGCTCTCTGCTCAGCAGGGAGCCTGCCTCCCCCTCTCTCTCTGCCTGCCACTCTGCCTACTTGTGATCTCTCTGTCAAATAAATAAATAAAATCTTAAAAAAAAAATGAACCAAAGGCACCTCACCAAAGAAGATATACAGATGGCAACTAAGCATATGAAAAGATGTTCCACATCCTATGTCATCAGGGAATGTAAATGAAAAACAACAATGAGATACACATCTATTAGAATGATCAAAATCCAGAGCACTGAATGCTGGTGAGGATGTAGAGGAACAGGAATTCTCATACATGGCTGGTGGGAATACAAAATGGTACAATCACTCTAGAAGACAGTTTGGCCATCTCTTACAAAACTAAATATACTTTACCTTAAGATCCAGCAATTGTGGGGGCACCTGGGTGGCTCAGTGGGTTAAAGCCTCTGCCTTCAGCTCAGGTCATGGTCTCAGGGTCCTGGGATCGAGCCCCACATCGGGCTCTCTGCTCAGCCAGGAGCCTGCTTCCTCCTCTCTCTCTCTCTGCCTGCCTCTCTGCCTCCTTGTGATCTCTCTGTCAAATAAATAAATAAAATATTTTAAAAAAAATCCAGCAATTGTGCTCGTGGGTATTTATCCAAAGGAGTTGAAATTTATGTCCCCACAAAAAACTCCATTTGGATGTTTATAAAAGCTTTACTTAGGGGCGCTTGGGTAGCTCAGCGGGTTAAAGCCTCTGCCTTCAGCTCAGGCCCTGAACTCAGAGTCCTGGGATGGAGCCCCACATCAGGCTTCTGCTCAGCGGGGAGCCTGCTTCTTCCTCTCTCTCTGCCTGCCTCTCTGCCTGCTTGTGATCTCTCTCTGTCAAATAAATAAATAAAATCTTCAAAAAAAACACAAAAAAACCCTTACTTACAATTTCCCAAGTTGGAAGCAACCAAGATGTCCCTCAGTAGGTGAAAGGGTAAGTAAACTATGGTATATCCAGACAATGAAATATTATTCAACACCATGAAGAAATGAGCTATCAAGGCGCAAGACACAGAGGAAACTTAAATACATATTATTATTAAGTGAATGAGGTCAACCTGAAAAAACCACATACCGTATTATTTCAATCACATGGCTCTTTGGAAAAGGCAAAACTATGGCAACAACGAAAAGTCTTTGGTTGCCAGGGATGGAAGGGAGATGAATAGACAGTGCATAGAAGATTTTTAGGGAGGTGAAAATACTCTGCATGGAAATTTGGCATTTTATATTTGTCCAAAGCCATATAATTTACAATACAAAGAATGAACCCTAAAATAAACAGTGGACTTGGGATGGCTATGATGTGTCAATGTAAGCTCATCCTTAGTTAAAAAAATGTACTATTCTGTTGAATAATGTTGATGATGGGGAAGGCTATGAATATGTGGGGGCAGGAGGTATATGGTAAATCTCTGCAGGTATATGGTAAATCTATCTCTTTCTCAATATTATTATAAATCTAATAAAACTGGTCTTAAAGTTTAAAAAAAAATTTCAAATCACAAAGCTTACCTTCTCATCCGCATCCAGAGATCATCTATAAAATTGATTAAATATTAGGTTACAGAAAACACAGAAGTATATTAAAAACATATTCTTTGATGATGTTACACTAAAAGAAATAATCACAAAAGTTATAAAATAAGATAATAATCAGTAAAAAAAAAAAAATTTAGGGACACCTGGGTGGCTCAGTCAGTTGAGCTGCTGCCTTCAGCTTGGGTCATGATCCCAGGGTCCTGGGATTGAGTCCTGTATCAGGCTCCTTGCTCAGTAGGGAGCCTGCTTCTCTCTCCCTCTGCCTGCCACTCTGCTTGTTGTGCTCCCTCTCTCTCTCTGACAAATAAATAAATAAATAAAATCATTTAAAAAATAACTAAAATTTTAAAGCAAAATCCAAAGTAATAAAACTAAAATCAAATGACAAAAAAAATTGACTATTCTGAAAAAAAGTTACTATTAATAACAAACAAAAGTCACTTAAAGATCAAAAATGGAAAAAAAAATAGACAAATACCTTAACAGAAAAGTGGAAAAAGACATGAACATGAACAGATAACTCAGGGGAAAAAAGACTCTTTATGACAAATAAATTTGTAAAAGATGTTTGGCTTCGTGTAAAATTTTATTTATTTATTTATTTTAAGATTTATTTATTTATTTAATAGACAGAGATCACAAGTAGGCCGAGAGGCAGGTAGAGAGAGATGGAGGAAGCAGGGCTTGCGGGGTTTGATCCAAGGACCCTGGGATCATGACCTGAGCAGAAGGCAGAGGCTTTAACCCACTGAGCCACCCATGTGCCCCTTCATTTAAAATTTTAAATATGTAAATTAAAAAATCAAGATGTCATTTTTTATTTAGCAGTTTGACAAATATTAAAAACTCATTATTGCCCAAGAGTGATAATCAATCTCCTGCAGGGAGACTGGGGAAAAAAGCACCTAAACTGGACCATCTAACTGGCAGGCAGTCTAGTATTGAATAAAAAATATGCATGCCGCATGACTCAGCAATTTTACTTTTATGAATTTATCCCATTGTAGAAGTTTATTTTTTCCTTAAGTATAATTTACTTGTAAAATTCACTTTTTTTCTTTTCTTTTTTTATTTTATTTTATTTTATTTTATTTATTTGACAGATCACAAATAGGCAGAGAGAGAGGAAGAAGCAGGCTCCCTGCTGAGCAGAGAGCCCGATGTGGGGCCTGATCCCACAACCCCGGAATCATGACCTGAGTGAAGGCAGAGGCTTTAGCCCACTGAGCCACCCAGGTGCCCTAAAATTCACTCTTTTTAGTGTAGTTTTGACAAGTGCATGCAGTCATACAGAAGAGGTCCATTACTCCCCATCAAAAAATTCCCTTATTCTTCCTCTTTGTATTGAAACCATTTCCCCAATATCACTACTGATCTATTCTCTGTCACTTTAGGTTGCCTTTTCCAGAACATCGTATAATGGAATTATACAGGAGGTAGCCTTTTGAGTCCAGCTTCTTCCACCTAGTACAGTATACCTGAAATTCCTCCATAGTGCTAGCATGTGGTATGACGGTACTTGCCTTTTTCCATTGAATCACCCTTGTACTTTCATTGAAAATTAATTGACAATATACATGTGGGTTTATGTCTGGACTCTATTCTGTTCCATTGATCTACATGTTTGTGTTTTCACTAATGTCACACTATCATGATTACTTGTAGCTTTATAATAAGTCTTGAAAACAAGTAGTATCAGTTCTAAATTTATTCTTTTTCTTTTTTTCACAATCATCTTGACAATTCTAGGCCTTTTGCCTTTTCTTATAAAATTTTAGAATCAGCTTCAATTTCTATAAAAATTTCTGCTGGGATTTTGCTTGAAATTGTGTTGAATCAATTTGAGGATAAGTGACATCTCATTAGTAGAATCTTCCACTGCTACATGATTCAACTCTCTCTTTATTTAGATATTTGACTTCTTACATCAATGTTTTATAGTTTTAGGCATACAGATTCCGAACACATTTTGCTAGGTTTATATTTAATTATTTCTTTTCCAATACTATTGTAAATGGTACCTTTTAGAAACTTAAATTTCTGGGGCACCTGGGTGGCTCAGTGGGTTAAGCCTCTGCCTTCCACTCAGGTCCTGGGATCAAGTCCCGTACCAGGCTCTCTGCTCAGCCTGCCTCTCTGCCTACTTGTGATCTCTCTATCAAATACATAAATAAAATCTTTTTTAAAAACTTAAATTTCTAATTATTCATTGCTAATATATAGAAATATATTTAATATTTATATATTGGCCTATATCTTATGACCTTGTTACACTCTTATTCTTATAGCTTTTCTTAAATTGAGATATAATTAACATATCCGATTGTATTAGTTTTACGTGCACAACATAATATGTATAAATTGTAAAGTGGTTACCATAATAAAGTTAGCGAACATTCACGGTGACAATTTTTTTCCTTGTGATAAGAACTTTTACGATCTACTCTCAGCATCTTTCTAGTATGCAATATAGTATAAATTAATTATAGTCATTATGTTGTATGTTATATATCCAGTACTTATTTATTGTATAATTGGAAGTTTGTACTTTTAGGCCACCTTCACCATTTCACCCACTCCCACACTCTGCTTCTGGCACCACCAATATGTTCTCTATGAGTTCTTTTTTTAGATTCCACATATAAGTGAGATTATACAGTATTTGTCTTTGTCTGACTTATTTCACTTAGCATAATGCCTTCCATCTATATTGTCTTAAATGGCAAGATTTCCTATTTATATAACTAAATTACACACACACACTCACACACATCCTACATATTTCATTTTCTTTATCCATTCATCCAAATGATGGACACTTTGGTTTCTTCCATGTCTTAGCTATTATAAATAGTGTTGCAGTGAACATGGGGGCCCAGATGTTTTTTTCAAGATAATGATTTTATTTCATTTAGATGAATATCCAGAAGAATTGCCAGATCATATAATAATTCTATTTTTAATTTTTTGAAGACTATTTTCCATAATGACTACACCAATGTACTTTCCCACCACTAGTGCATAAATGTTCTCTTTTCTCCATGTTCTTGCCAACATTTGTTGTTTTTTTTAATTTTTTATAAAAATAACATTTTTATTTATTTTGTATTAACATATAATATATTATTATCCCCAGGGGTAAAGGTCTAAGAATTGTCAAGCTTACACACTTCACAGCACTCACCATAGCATATACCCTCCCCAATGTCCATAACCCAACACCCTCTCCCTACCACCACCCCCGACCCCTGAAGCCTTCAGTTTGTTTTGTGAGATTAAGAGTCTCTTATGGGTTCTCTCCCTTTCAATCCCATCTTGTTTCATTTTTTCCTTCCCTACCCCTCAAGCCCCCCATGGTGCTTCTCAAATTCTTCATATCAGGGAGATCATATGATAATTGTCTTTCTCTGATTGACTTATTTTGCTCAGCATAGTACTCTCTAGTTCCATCCATGTCATTGCAAATAGCAAGAGTTTATTTTTTGATGGTTGCATAATATTCGATTATGTATATATACCACATCTTCTTATCCATTCATCTGTTGATGGACATCTAGGTTCTTTCCATAGTTTGGTTATTGTGGACATTGCTGCTATAAACATTTGGGTGCATGTGCCCCTGCGATTCACTACATTTGTATCTTTAGAGTAAAGACCCAGTAGAGTGATTGCTGGGTCATAGGGTAGAGTTGTCTTGTCTTTTTGATAATAGCCATTCTGACAGGTGTGAGGTAACATCTCGTGGTTTGGATTTGCATTTCTCTGATGATTCATGATGTTGAGCACCTTGTCATGCACCAGTAGGCTATCTGTATGTCTTCTTTGGAAAAATGTTTACTCTGCTCATTTAAAAAATCAGATTATTTGGGATTCTTTTTCTATTGAGTTGTATGAGTTCTATTCTTAATTTTCTGAGAATTTTCATCTTTCATTTGTCACTGTGGTGCATTAATTACACTGAAGATTTTTACATTTTGAACTAGACTGCACTGTCATGAGGTAATTTAAGTATGGAAAAAAGAAAAAACCATCTTTATTCATAGACAATAGGATTGTGTGTGCAGAGAGTTCAAAATGATCTACAAATACATTATTAGAAGTGGTGCATTTAGCAAATATGCTGGAATTAAAGTATTTATAGGGCACCTGGGTGGCTCAGTCTGTTAAGGATCCATCATCATCCTGGAGGTCTGGAATGGAGCCACACACTGGGCTCTCTGTTCAGCAGGGAGTCTACTTCTGCCCCTCCCCCTGCTCCTTCTCTCTCTCACTCATTTTCTCTCTTTCAAATAAAACTTTTTAAAAAAATAAAAATAAAGTATTTCTATACAACTCTACTTCTATATACAAGCAATAATCAGAAAATGAAAAATTTTATTCAGTATACAATATATTTAAAATCATTTTACTAGAAATAAATTTTGTTAAAATATGCATAAGATCTTTACACAGTAAGCTATAAAACATTGAGAAACCAAAACAAATGGAGAGACATAGCATATTTATGGATGGAAAACCAACATGATAAATAAGTCCATTCTTCCAAATTGATCCATTCCAAACATCCTAAAACTTTTTTTAATAAGAGGTGATAAAGTGATTCTAATGTAACTATGTATGGTGAGGGACGGTAACTAGACTTACTGTGATTATCATTTCACAATGTATACAAATATCACACCATTATGTGATAACAAATATAATGTTATATGTCAATTGTACCTTAAAAAAAGGACCTCAACACCAATATGTAGCAATACCTTTACATTGGCTTTCCTCTAAACTCTGCTCAGCCTTTTATTTTAATCTAAAGAATATTTTTGAATTGTTTTTACCTTTAATTCTGTTTCTTCCTGAACAATTATTTCTGTGTTCTGGGACCTATCAGGTATTGTGTTCACACTGAAGTTGATAGATGGCTTATGGGTGTGTGGTGATAAACCATAGAGAGAATGATGGTATTAATTTCCTGCCTGAAAAGATAGACTTGACTCCAGTGTAGGCCTTCCCAAATACTTTGCAACACCTTGTTTCATATGTCTCTTGATAAACTATAAAATGAATGTTTCCATTAGGCTAGGGCTGAGATGCAGAGCAAATAACACTCTTTATGTCCTCTTTCCTTGTACTTCCACTCCAACATTTCTTTCTGAAGGTGGAATCAGATTAACCTAGAAGGGGAAAGAAGTGACAGAAGGTTTGTGTCATCTGAAGTTTGTGTGTGGAAGTGAGAAGAGGCAGCTGTATTCTCCTTGGTGGTAAAAGTGGTGGTGGTGTCACAGGTCAAATAGGGTCAGAAAGCACCAGCCGGGAGAGGAGTCAAGATGGCGGAGAAGTAGCAGGCTGAGACTACTTCAGCTAGCAGGAGATCAGCTAAATAGCTTATCTAAAGACTGCAAACACCTGCAAATCCATCGGCAGATCGAAGAGAAGAAGAACAGCAATTCTAGAAACAGAAAAACACCACTTTCTGAAATGTAGGACTGGCGGAGAAGTGAATCCAAAGCGACTAGAAGATAGACCCCGGAGGGAGGGGCCGGCTCCCGGCAAGCGGCGGAGCAACAGAGCACAAAATCAGGACTTTTAAAAGTCTGTTCTGCTAAGGGACATCGCTCCAGAGGCTAAACCGGGGCGAAGCCCACGCAGGGTCAGCGTGGCCTCAGGTCCCACAGGGTCACAGAAGGATTGGGGTGTCTGAGTGTCACAGAGCTTGTGGGTATTGGAATGGGGAAGCAGGCTACAGAGACAGAGTCGACAGTAAGATCACAGCTCAGGGCTACCTTGAACTGGTCGCAGGCTCGGTGAGCTCGGAGCGCAGCCAGAGATCAAGCAGACGGGAGTCACTGGATGCTGTTCTCTGAGGGCGCACTGAGGAGTGGGGCCCCGGGCTCTCGGCTCCTCCGGGCCGGAGATGAGGAGGCCACCATTTGTATTCCTGTCCTCCGGAACTCTACGGAAAGAGCTCAGGGAACAAAAGCTCCTGAAAGCAAACCCTAGCAGATTACTCAGCCCGGCCCCTGGTAAGGGCGGTGCAATTGCGCCTGGGGAAAAGACACTTGAGAATCAATACAACAGCCCCCTCCCCCAGAAGATCAACAAGAAATCCAGCCACGACCAAGTTCACCTACCAAGGAGTGAGTTTCATTACCAAGGAGAGCAGCAGAATTCCAGAGGAGGAGAAAGCAACGCACGGAACCCATGGCTTTCTCCCTATGATTCTTTAGTCTTGTAGTTAATTTAATTTTTTTTCTTTTTCATTTCTTTCTCTTCTTCTGCTAAAATTTTTTTTAACTTTTACCCTTTTCTTTTTTAACGTTTTTAACTAGTTTATCTAATATATATATTTCTCTTTTTTATACTTTTCTTAATTCATTTTCTTTTTTTAATTCTTTTCTTTCTTTCCTTTTTTTTTCTTTCTTTCTCTCTGAACCTCTTTTTATCCCCTTTCTCCCCCCTCACGATTTGGGATCTCTTTTAATTTGGTTAAAGCATATTTTTCTGGGGTTGTTGCCACCCTTTTAGTATTTTACTTGCTCCTTCATATACTCTTATCTGGAAAAAATGATAAGGCAGGAAAATTCACCACAAAAAAAAGAACAAGAGGCAGTACTGAAGGATAGGGACCTAATCAATACAGACATTGGTAATATGTCAGATCTAGAGTTCAGAATGACAATTCTCAAGGTTCTAGCCGGGCTCGAAAAGGCATGGAAGATATTAGAGAAACCCTCTCGAGAGATATAAAAGCCCTTTCTGGAAAAATAAAAGAACTGAAATCTAACCAAGTTGAAATCAAAAAAGCTATTAATGAGGTGCAATAAAAAATGGAGGCTCTCACTGCTAGGATAAATGAGGCAGAAGAAAGAATTAGTGATATAGAAGACCAAATGACAGAGAATAAAGAAGCTGAGCAAAAGAGGGACAAACAGCTACTGGACCACGAGGGGAGAATTCGAGAGATAAGTGACACCATAAGATGAAACAACATTAGAATAATTGGAATTCCAGAAGAAGAAGAAAGAGAGAGGGGAGCAGAAGGTATACTGGAGAGAATTATTGGGGAGAATTTCCCCAATATGGCAAAGGGAACGAGCATCAAAATTCAGGAGGTTCAGAGAACGCCCCTCAAAATCAATAAGAATAGGCCCACACCCCGTCACCTAATAGTAAAATTTACAAGTCTCAGTGACAAAGAGAAAATCCTGAAAGCAGCCTGGGAAAAGAAGTCTGTAACATACAATGGTAAAAATATTAGATTGGCAGCAGACTTATCCACAGAGACCTGGCAGGCCAGAAAGAGCTGGCATGATATTTTCAGAGCACTAAACGAGAAAAACATGCAGCCAAGAATACTATATCCAGCTAGGCTATCATTGAAAATAGAAGGAGAGATTAAAAGCTTCCAGGACAAACAAAAAGGGAAAGAATTTGCAAACACCACTCTACAGGAAATCTTGAAAGGGGTCCTCTAAGCAAAGAGAGAGCCTACAAGTGGTAGATCAGAAAGGAACAGAGACCATATACAGTAACAGTCACCTTACAGGCAATACAATGGCACTAAATTCATATCTCTCAATAGTTACCCTGAATGTTAATGGGCTAAATGCCCCTGTCAAAAGACACAGGGTATCAGAATGGATAAAAAAAACAAAACCCATCTATATGTTGCCTCCAAGAAACTCATTTTAAGCCCGAAGACACCTCCAGATTTAAAGTGAGGGGGTGGAAAAGAATTTACCATGCTAATGGACATCAGAAGAAAGCAGGAGTGGCAATCCTTATATCAGATCAATTAGATTTTAAGCCAAAGACTGTAATAAGAGATGAGGAAGGACACTATATCATACTCAAAGGGTCTGTCCAACAAGAAGATTTAACAATTTAAAATATCTATGCCCCCAACGTGGGAACAGCCAACTATATAAACCAATTAATAACAAAATCAAACACATCAACAATAATACAATAATAGTAGGGGACTTTAACACTCCCCTCACTGAAATTGACAGATCATCCAAGCAAAAGATCAACAAGGAAATAAAGGCCTTAAACGACACACTGGACCAGATGGACATCACAGATATATTCAGAACATTTCATCCCAAAGCAACAGAATACACATTCTTCTCTAGTGCACATGGAACATTCTCCAGAATAGATCACATCCTCGGTCCTAAATCAGGACACAACCAGTATCAAAAGATTGGGATCATTCCCTGCATATTTTCAGACCACAATGCTCTAAAGCTAGAACTCAACCACAAAAGGAAGTTTGAAAAGAACCCAAATACATGGAGACTAAACAGCATCCTTCTAAAGAATGAATGGGTCAACTGGGAAATTAAAGAAGAATGGAAAAAAATCATGGAAACAAATGATAATGAAAATACAACAGTTCAAAATCTGTGGGACACAACAAAGGCAGTCCTGAGAGGAAAATATATAGCGCTACAAGCCTTTCTCAAGAAACAAGAAAGGTCTCAGGTACACAACCTAACCCTACACCTAAAGGAGCTGGAGAAAGAACAAGAAAGAAACCCTAAGCCCAGCAGGAGAAGAGAAATCATAAAGATCAGAGCAGAAATCAGTGAAATAGAAAACAAAAAAACAATAGAACAAATCAACGAAACTAGGAGCTGGTTCTTTGAAAGAATTAATAAAATTGATAAACCCCTGGCCCGACTTATCAAAAAGAAAAGAGAAAGGACCCAAATAAATAAAATCATGAATGAAAGAGGAGAGATCACAACTAACACCAAAGAAATACAAACTATTATAAGAACATACTTGAGCAACACTACACCAATAAATTTGACAATCTGGAAGAAATGGATGCATTCCTAGAAACATATAAACTACTACAACTGAACCAGGAAGAAATAGAAAGCCTGAACAGACCCATAACCAGTAAGGAGATTGAAACAGTCATTAAAATCTCCAAACAAACAAAAGCCCAGGGCCAGACGGCTTCCCAGGGGAATTCTACCAAACATTTAAAGAAGAACTAAGTCCTATTCTCCTGAAACTGTTCCAAAAAATAGAAATGGAAGGAAAACTTCCAAACTCATTTTATGAGGCCAGCATCACCTTGATCCCCAAACCAGACAATGATCCCATCAAAAAAGAGAGCTATAGACCAATATCC
>NC_081563.1:94480616-94515922 GCF_022355385.1 Mustela nigripes | reverse complement strand
TTGATGAACACAGATGCGAAAATTCTCACCAAAATACTAGCCAATAGAATTCAACAGTACATTAAAAAGATTATTCACCACGACCAAGTGGGATTTATTCCAGGGCTGCAAGGTTGGTTCAACATCCGCAAATCAGTCAATGTGATACAACACATCAATAAAAGAAAGAACAAGAACCATATGATACTCTCAATAGATGCTGAAAAAGCATTTGACAAAGTACAGCATCCCTTCCTGATCAAAACTCTTCAAAGTGTAGGGATAGAGCGCACATACCTCAATATCATCAAAGCCATCTATGAAAAACCCACTGCAAATATCATTCTTAACGGAGAAAAACTGAAAGCTTTTCCGCTAAGGTCAGGAACACGGCAGGGATGTCCATTATCACCACTGCTATTCAACATAGTACTAGAGGTCCTAGCCTCAGCAATCAGACAACAAAAGGAAATTAAAGGCATCCAAATCGGCAAAGAAGAAGTCAAATTATCACTCTTCGCAGATGATATGATACTATATGTGGAAACCCAAAAGACTCCACTCCAAAACTGATAGAACTTATACAGGAATTCAGTAAAGTGTCAGGATATAAAATAAATGCACAGAAATCAGTTGCATTTCTCTACACCAACAGCAAGACAGAAGAAAGAGAAATTAAGGAGTCAATCCCATTTACAATTGCATCCAAAACCATAACATACCTAGGAATAAACCTAACCAAAGAGACACAGAATCTATACTCAGAAAACTATAAAGTACTCATGAAAGAAATTGAGGAAGACACAAAGAAATGGAAAAATGTTCCATGCTCCTGGATTGGAAAAATAAATATTGTGAAAATGTCGATGCTACCTAAAGCAATCTACACATTTAATGCAATTCCTATCAAAGTACCATCCATCTTTTTCAAAGAAATGGAACAAATAATGCTAAAATTTATATGGAACCAGAAAAGACCTCGAATAGCCAAAGGGATATTGAAAAAGAAAGCCAACGTTGGTGGCATCACAATTCCGGACTTCAAGCTCTATTACAAAGCTGTCATCATCAAGACAGCATGGTACTGGCACAAAAACAGACACATAGATCAATGGAACAGAATAGAGAGCCCAGAAATAGACCCTCAAATCTATGGTCAACTAATCTTCGACAAAGCAGGAAAGAATGTCCAATGGAAAAAAGACAGCCTTTTCAATAAATGGTGCTGGGAAAATTGGACAGCCACATGCAGAAAAATGAAATTGGACCATTTCCTTACACCACACACAAAAATAGACTCAAAATGGATGAAGGACCTCAATGTACGAAAGGAATCCATCAAAATCCTTGAGGAGAACACGGGCAGCAACCTCTTCGACCTCTGCCGCAGCAACATCTTCCTAGGAACAACGCAAAAGGCAAGGGAAGCAAGGGCAAAAATGAACTATTGGGATTTCATCAAGATCAAAAGCTTTTGCACAGCAAAGGAAACAGTTAACAAAATCAAAAGACAACTGACAGAATGGGAGAAGATATTTGCAAACGACATATCAGATAAAGGACTAGTGTCCAGAATCTATAAAGAACTTAGCAAACTCAACACCCAAAGAACAAATAATCCAATCAAGAAATGGGCAGAAGACATGAACAGACATTTCTGCAAAGAAGACATCCAGATGGCCAACAGACACATGAAAAAGTGCTCCATATCACTCGGCATCAGGGAAATACAAATCAAAACCACAATGAGATATCACCTCACACCAGTCAGAATGGCTAAAATCAACAAGTCAGGAAATGACAGATGCTGGCGAGGATGCGGAGAAAGGGGAACCCTCCTACACTGTTGGTGGGAATGCAGCTGGTGCAGTCACTCTGGAAAACAGCATGGAGGTTCCTCAAAATGTTGAAAATAGAACTGCCCTATGACCCAGCAATTGCACTATTGGGTATTTACCCTAAAGATACAAACGTAGTGATCCAAAGGGGCACGTGCACCCGAATGTTTATAGAAGCAATGTCCACAATAGCCAATCTATGGAAAGAACCTAGATGTCCATCAACAGATGAATGGATCAAGAAGATGTGGTATATATACACAATGGAATACTATGCAGCCATCAAAAGAAATGAAATCTTGCCATTTGCGACAACATGGATGGAACTAGAGCGTATCATGCTTAGTGAAATAAGTCAAGCGGAGAAAGACAACTATCATATGATCTCCCTGATATGAGGAAGTGGTGATGCAACATGGGGGCTTAAGTGGGTAGGAGAAGAATAAATGAAACAAGATGGGATTGGGAGGGAGACAAACCACAAGTGACTCTTAATCTCACAAAACAAACTGAGGGTTGCTGGGGTGAGGGGGTTCGGGAGAAGGGGGTGGGATTATGGACATTGGGGAGGGTATGTGCTTTGGTGAGTGCTATGAAGTGTGTAAACCTGGTGATTCACAGACCTGTACCCCTGAGGATAAAAATATATGTTTATAAAAATAAAAAATTAAAAAAAATAGTGAAGTCAATCTTGCCTTAATTCATAAATCTTAATTATAATATATGTTCTTTTGTACATGATTAATTTCATACTTTTTTAAAAGATTTTTATTTATTTATTTGACAGACAGAGATCACAAGTAGGCAGAGATGCAGGCAGAGAGAGGGAGGAGGAAGCAGGCTCCCTGCTGAGCAGAGAGTCCAATGCGGGGCTCGATCTCAGGACCCTGGGATCATGACCTGAGCCGAAGGAAGAGGCTTTAACCCACTGAGCCACCCAGGCGCCCCAATTTCATACATTTTTATGGATTTTTCCATCTGTGTTCTCTTTCTCTATTTTTTAACTCTGAGAATTTCCTCCTATTTCTTGGTCTACTAGTAGGACTATATCTTTTTATTTTCCTTCAGTAGACAAATATCTTTTTATGCTTCTTTTTAATGGTGTGTTTTTAAAGATAACCATAATATTATTATCAAACATAAATGTAGCAATAGTTCCATAATAAAAGAAAATATCCAGGGTCCATGTATGAAGATATATGTGTATATATATGAAAGATAGTCATTTTGTATTCTCTTTCTATGATGGAGTATATTATACACACTTCCCTTTACTTCACTTTTTTCACCCAGGAGCATATCTTGGAAGCTACTCTGTAGAGATAAAGATTTATTTCTCATTCTTTTTTTACAACTCTAATAATTCATTGTATGGATGTTCAGGTATCTACTAGTCCACTACTTATGGAAATTTGAGTTGTTTCCAGTCTTTTGTTATTACATATGATGCTGCAGTGAATAGCATGCATCATTTTGTGCTTTTGCCATTGTATCTTTAGGGTAAATTAGTGAGTCAAGAGTCTACTTAAAGTTTGGAGAGAGGACTGTGTTCTTCAAAAATGCCAATGTCATAGAGCACAAAGGAAGGCTGTGGGAAGTCCTGCCAGAAGAGGCTAACGAGACATGGTAACTAAATGCAGTACCAAATCCTAGGTTGAATTCTTTACCAGAAGGGAAAAAATGTTATGAGACATCATTGGATTCACTGACACATGGATTAGATAAATTGTTACGCTAGTGAAAATGTATGAGGTTGACAACTGCCCTGTGTGAATGTAAAGAATAGTCCTCATTTTAGGAAATACATGCCATACTGTTTCGGGATAAAGAGCTATGATGTATGTTAACCTTCATGGTCAGGCAAAAGTTATGCAGAGAGAGCAAGTGAGAGATAGGACAGAAATGGTAAAGCAGGGGTGCCTGGGTGGCTCAGTTGGTCAGGTGGCTGCTTTTGGCTTGGGTTGTGATCTTGGGGTCCTGGGATAGAGCCCTGCCTTGGGCTCCCTGCTTAGCAGGCTCCCTGCTTCTCCCTCTCCTGCTCCCCCCACATGTACGTGCTCTCTCTTTCTGCCAAAGAGAGAGAGAGAGAGAGAGAGAGAGAGAGAGAGAGAGAGAAAAGGAAAGGAAAGGAAAGGAAAGGAAAGGAAAGGAAAGAAATGATAAAGCAAATGGGCATAAAGTGTTAATAGCAGTTAATAGTCTGGGTATAGAAGTGACTTGTGTTATTTTATTTTTCTGCCTTTTGTAAGTTTAAAATGATTCCTACTATGAAGGTTTATATCTTATTTTGAAGAATTTTCTTTATAAGTTTGTGGTAGTTAGAAGAAGCCACTTTGGGGTAAGGCCTTATTCTGGAAAGTGGTTGTTGCAATATACTGTGTGGTTTTGAGAGAGATCATACACATTGTCTCACCCATTCATATACAGGGTCATTTGGCATGACCCAACTTGGATGGAGGCCAGGACACTATAGGATGTAGAATAGGAATGTTTTGAAGGGAAGAAGAATGAGGAGTGACCAGAATGTAAGGGTAGTAGACTTTATGGGGGAAAAGAGACTGACACAGAGTCTGTGTGTGAAAGTGGGGGCTTTGGTCAGGATGAGGGCATGGGAATTAGGAGCCGAAGAGAAGAAAGGGATATACCAAAGATTAATGTCTTAGGTTTCATAGTTTTGCCTGGTCTTTATTCACCTCCTCAGAATGATTCCTTTTTTTCCATCATTGATGTATCAGTTCTGAGAATTGATTTAATTCTATTTTAAGAATCTGCTGGTCACAATGACAACCTTATCTCTTTCTAAATATGCCCTTGCCCATTTTTCCTCATAACCTATAAAACAAACTTTTTGTCCTTCCTTGTACTGTTTTCTTCAGCTGCTTAGCTTTTGTTTAACTTTGTAAATGCATTTTTTTCTCTTCAAAATTTTTGGGAGGAAATTTCTCTTCAAAAATTTTGGGGGGAAATTTCCTATGAAGTAGAAATAGTGGTGTATAAAATAAAGTAAATGGGCACATTAAGAACATATTATCCATCAATTATTCAGTTTCAGCATGATGCTTAGATTGGATATGGATTTAGAAGAACAAGTTGTCCCTCCCTCCCTCCCGGCCCCTCCCTCCTCTCCTTCCCTTCCTTCCCACATTAAGCATCCGCCAAATGGCACACTCTGGTAGGTGATGCAATGGTGATCAAAAATGGCCATAAACTGTCACAGTGAAACTGTTGGCATCTTACTCTTCACACTCATCATCCCCGTGTATGTTGACATTATAGCTTCTAACCACCAGCACCTTGACTTGTTTGCTGAAGGTTTTATTTAACCTCAGGATAGAAATACTGAGGAGTTAATACCTTCCTACCACAGCAGCCCTCAAGGAATGCCAGACTGGGGTTAGCTGGTATATACATCTCTGGGGAGGACAAATCTGATGCCCCTAGCAGCACTGAGCCCAATGGCCCTTAGTGGTTACCTGCCTAGTTGTGTACCCTTTATTGACATTCTTCTTTTCTCTTTCACTTTTCCATTCCTAGTGTGTGCTTCCTGGGTTCACCTTTTAATACACCACTTGCATTAAAATCCTCATCTCAGGACTTGTTTCTGAATGAACCCAAACCAGAACATCTGTGCTTAATGGCAGTCACTGATGAGTGAGAGAGGGAGACAGATCATCACACAAATGGTCACATAAATAAACTCATATTAGGCATCATTAAACTTCTGTTTGTAACTGGATATACTTCTTTTAAATGCTGGGGAAGACATTTTATTTTGGAAATGGCTCAGGTATTGCTTAGAAGATTCAAATTTTTTAAAAAATAAAAGCACTTTATCATTGCCAAATAGAAGAAGAAGAAAACATTTACAAGAGTTACAGGAAGGAAAATATTAAGTTAAAGGGAATCCACAAATAAATAGTTTCTGCCTTCTTTGATTTTTGAATTCTAAAGACAGAACAAACACAGACACATACAAGGAGGTTTGAATATAACATGTTCTTTGGATTTCTTCCTAACCATTGCTTTCTCTTTGGTGTGCTTTTATGCTTAGAAAAAAAACTGAAAATGGTAGTTGCTTATACAATCAGACGCTTGACAATAATCCCAGGAAATTTATCCTTATCTTTCTTTTATAATGAATTCCAGGAACAATCAGATCAATGGAGAATCATAGGTGCTGCTGAAAACTACCAATTTTGTGACAATCATTGAAATTGTGCTGCATCACAGCTTCTTTGACAACATACACACAAAGCAGGATGTAAATAACCCTCTTTATTTTTCTCATTTTCACTTTTCTTTTCTCCTTGTTAATCAAATCCAATGTTATTGAAGACAATATGACATTGACATAAAAAGCTATATATTATTTTTTCCCAGGTGGTTATTATTTTACAATTATCTGGTGAAATAAGGACCAATATTTAGTCCGTTCCCAAATGTGAGACGTTGTCCTTCTGTATTATTTACAATACATGAAAACCTACTTAGCAAACATAGAGAAATCTAATTCATTCAGCAATCAAAAATTGGAACATGACTGCCAGGTACTAATAGGATGAGCTGTGGTTGTGAAATGGGGTTTTTACAGGGAGACTTGTTTCATAATCTTAAGTGATGACATGTAAACTGTTCTTCACAAAGGCAATATGAGTAGAAATAGCAGTGAACTCAAAAGGCTGCTGCCAGCTGCTTAGATGAACTTAGACAAGTCTGTTCACCTCTGAGTCTTAATTTTCTCATCTGCAAGTTGAAGGGTTGCTACTAGTTACTCCATAGGTCTCACAAGGAGCTTAACGTCAGTGTCCACCTGGCCTATAGTCACCCAATGCAGAGCACAGCTTGCATGACAGGGACTTGAGAACGGGACAAAAGAATAGAGTAAAAGTCTTTGAGGGGATTGAATGGTTACCTCTACCCATTCTTCCAAGTCATGGTATAACCCCACCTCTGCCAGAAGCTCAGATTCCAGAGAAGACAGCAGGAAAGAGGAAGATGGGACATTAGGGCAGTGCAGGATGCCTGACTAGCATGATGGCAAGGCAGGGCAGGAGTAAGGACCAAAGTGGAAGCCACAGCCTTATTCTTGGACCCAAAAATTAGCAGTAGAGAAAGAAGTGAAGAGCAGTAACTGGGAAACAACAATGGCTCTTCAACATAATATTGGCAGACTTTTTTAGGCATATCTCAGGGCAACTAGCATAATCTCAGCATGTGGAAATGAAAGTCCATTAAAACGTCTAATGAGAGCCCACCATGTACATGGGAGTAACTAGAAATCAAAAATGAGTCATAGGTAGCCCTGCCTCTTAGGAGTTTAAAATGGGGAGGGACAGGCACTAAAAAGTTTATCCTTTAGTTACAGATCACACTAAAACAAGAGTTTAAATCAAGTGCTGTGGGAGCACAGAAAATTATCTGGCTTAATTAAATCTGGCAAGAAGGATAAGAAAAGACTATAGTGGGAGTGATATTTAAACTAGGTCTTGGGCACCTGGGTGGCTCCATTGGTTAAGCGACTACTTTCAGCTCAGGTCATGATCTCAGGGTCCTGGGATTGAGTGTTACATCTGGCTCCCCTGCTCTAAAGGAAGTCTGACTTCTCCCTCTCCCTCTGCTCCTCCCCCTGCCTGTGTTTTCTCTTTTTCTCTCTGTCAAATAAATAAATAAAATCTTTAAAAATAAATAAATAAACTAGGTCTTGAAAGATTAATGGGATCATCATGTGGAGGATTAGGGAAGGGTAGAGAGAATAGCATGTGAAGATGGGTGTAGGAATGAGATGATACAATGTGCTTGGTGTCCAGTGAGAGGCCAAGTGTAACCGGGGCATAAGGAATGTTATAGAGTGGTAGGAGGTAGAGCCAGAAGATAGGCTCCCTTGGACTGAAAGGACTCCCATGCTAGGGCATTTGGGCCACACTCTAGTAAGAGATTGGATGGTGTCATTAATACCAGCCATTCTAGCAAGTTTCTAGGCAGCTGGACCCATTCCATGTTAAAGGCCAAGAGTGTAGGAGAGGATGGGACGGCAGAGTGCAGATGAGAAAGAGGAGTTGAAGCAATCTTGCATTTCTAAGCTAGACTGAATGGTTAAGGAATTTAGGGATTGAGCTGTGGACTACCCAAGAAGGTATGAGGAAAGAGATGATGAATTTTGGCAAAATTGGGAACATACATGAGAAGCTCATACCTAGGCTATTGATATTGTGATTCTGGAATTCGAGAGAGAGCCAGGGCTGGAATTAACTGCTTGGAAGAAGGCAGTGGGAATAGAAGAGATACCTAGACAGAGAACGGTGAGTGGAAAGAAAAGAAAATGAAAGTGTCTTGGGGGAAAACCACCTGATGAGGAGTCAGTGAACGTACCAGAAAGATGAGAAAAGTAGGTAAAAATAAGAGTTGTATTGTGGAACCCACAGGAAGTTAAGATTTTACAGAAGAGTTGGGGATTTTTAAAAGCTCAAAGAAAGTCAAGATGGATGAAAAATAAGGAGGGAATTGGAGTTCAAACTTAAGAGAACACAAAATGAGAACATGGGAGTTGGTGAACATAAGGGTGAGATCACAGACAAGAAAGGCAGATTGTTGGCTTTAGGTGAAACTAGAATCTAGGAAATGGTTGGTGACTTTATATTCAGATATAATTTCAACTTGCAGAAAAGTTGCAAAAATAGTACAAAGAGGTCCCATATGCCCAGATTCCCCATTCACCATTTCCGAACATTTTGCCTCATTGGTTTATCATCCTGTCTCTTACTTTCTACATATGAATGGTGTGAGTCACAGACATCATGCCCCCTTTACATCTATGTATTTCACTGTGTATTTTCTAGGAATAAGAACATTATTTTCCATTACAACAGTACAATAATCAGATTAAGAAATTTCACATGGATATTATATTATTATCTAATCTGTATTCTATATTCAAATTTTAGTAACTGTCCCCAGAATACCCTTTATAGCTATTTTTATCCATTCTGGACCCAAACCAGGATGGCATATTTCATTTGGTTGTCATATCTCCTTACATCTGGAATAGTTTCTAAGACTTTCTTTGTCTTTCATGACATTAACATTTTTTGAGGAGTACAGACTGGTTATTTTATTGAATGTCCCGCAGTATAGGTTTAATGACGCTTCCTCAAAATTTGATCAAGATCACAAATTCTTGCAGAAATATCCCAGAGTGATGTTGTGTTTTTCTCAGAACATCATATCAAGAGTCACATGAAGTCATTTTATTTATTTAAAAAAATATTTGCTTGAAAGAGAGTGAGAGAGCACACATATGCACAAGAGCACAGAAGGAGAGGGAGAAGCAGACTCCCCACTGAGCAGAGAGCCAGAGGGATGTGGGACTGGATCCCAGGACCCTGAGATTGTGACCTGAACTGAAAGCGGAGGCTAAATTGACTGAACCACCCAGGCATCCCCATGATGTCATTATATATGAACTTAGATCACTTGGTAAGGTAGCATCTGCTACAGTTTTCCACTGTAGAGTAACTGTTTTCCTTCTATAAGTTGTAATTTGTGCAAAAATACTTCAAGACTATGTAAATATCTGACTCCTTAATAGATAATCACCTACCAGTTTCAGTATCCATTGATGATTTTTGTCTGAATCAATTATTACTATGATGGTTATAAAATGTATTTTTTTCCAAAAAAAAATTGTTCCTTCTGCATTTATTAGTTGGTTTCTTACTATAAGGAAAACTCCATTTATTTATTTAACCAGGTGGATACAGAAGGTTTTTAAACAGGATGTGGGAAGACTTGAATTTTCTTATAGATTGACTAAAAAGAGCCAACAGGTAATGTAGAGAATATAGGGGATAATTAAAGGAATGAAGTCTAAAGAAAGGGTGGGATTAAGACTACAGATTAAAGGAGCTGGTCCTGGACAAGAGTGGAAACTATGCACCCTGAAACAAGAAAGGAAGAAATATAGGTGACTATAGCACAAAGTTTAGGGATCTCATACCTGATGCCCCTCATGGCTTATAGGAAGAATGTGAATATCACCCACACATGTGTCTCGTTCAATATGAGTGAAAATATAATCTCTGCCCTTAGGTGGCTGGTGAGGTGAATGATACCTACTACCTTTAATGCCAAATACTGTGGGGAGCACTACGAACTGGTCCATAATCTCTTATCCAAAACCTTGAGGCCACAGATGCTATGGAATTCAGAGCTTAAAGCAATATGGTACATATACCATATTTTACATAACACCTCCAGTGGGATCTGTGGGACCATACAGTAATCATACTCAGTTTTTAAACTTCTAAAATGAAATGTGAATTTTTGTACAGACCAAATAGTCTCATGTTAGTTTGGATTAGGTTAGATCTCTGGAAAAGTTTGCAGCAAAATTACAAGAAGAAGTTTTGATTTTCAGAGCATTTTAAGTTTCTCAACTGTGAATAAAGGAGTGTGGACCTGTACAAAGAGTCCTATGAGAGCAAGTAGTCCAACTCAAGGAACTGGGAAGGCTTTGCAAAGGAGCTAGTGCTTGGGCAGGGTTTTGAAGAAATGCAGAAGGAAAACGGGGATCAGATGTAGGGCAGAGGAAAGGACATTCCAAATAGAGGGAAGAATTTGAGCAAAGGCACAGAGTAGGGAAGTCCCAACTTGTCTGGGTAATTTTGTTATCTCAGGCTATTGTCCCATAGGCTCTCAGGAGAGCATGGCAAACCAAGCTGGGAAGGTGGGTTGGAACCTGAATACCAAGAACTTGAAATACTGTCCTCATGTTTGCAACTTATTCTGCCATTGGTGGGGAGTGACTCTCTGCTTTTGTTTGGTGGAACATGAACCTGTTGGGATCTTGCTTTGATCCAGTGGAGAGGATTGATCAGGCTGAGGGAGATTGTGCCAGGGAGGCAATTACAGCAATGGAGGAAAGATTTGATGAGAGCTGGTGCTAGCCCAGCTGTGGGGAGAATGGAGATTTAAGAGCCAAGAATGGGTGGTCCTAAGAGCCAAGTCAGAATCAATGGGACTGGAGTAATGGAATAGAGTGGGTAGAGGAAAGGGAGATTGAAACATTGGCTCCTGGCTGAACCTGCATGATGGAAAACAGAACTGTGTATGAGTGATGAAGTTTGAGGGCTCAGTCCATTTGCCTGGACTTATTTCCCGTCTCCCACTTCCTGTCTATGAGAAGTGCAGCAAAGAGCAGCTTCTACCCACCTGCAAATGGAAATAACAATTGCCCCTTCCTGAAAGGACAAGAGGGTAGCTTAATCCATATAAATAAAAATCACAGGGTCTGACACAGGAAATATGCCATGAATGTTTGAGAATCTTGTTGATGATTTTGATGATAATGACATTGAATGAGATAGAGATTCCCAAAAGATGTTTTAATTCTGAAATTGTTTATCAATTGACTAGTAGTTATAAGGACATTGCTGGAAAGCCTCTCATTTTTACCTTTGTAAATATTTAGTATCACTGGTTTCTTCTAAAAAACTATTCAGGGTAAAATAAAAATCTCTGTCAAAATTCTTCAAGGTATGATAATTGAGATGATTCCTGGCCTTAAGATGAGATATATACTCGCGGTGCCTGGGTGGCTCAGTGGGTTGAGCCTCTGCCTTCAGCTGAGGTAATGATCGCAGGGTCCTGGGAGGGATGGAGCCCTGCATAGGGTTCTCTGCCCAGCAGGGAGCCAGCTTCCCTGCACCCCCCTCTCTGCCTGCCTCTCTGCCTACTTGGGATCTCTCTCTGTCAAATAAATAAATAAAATCTTAAAAAAAAAAGATGAGATGTATACTCTATCACTCTATCTATAATAGATAAATATGTGCTTTTAAAAACCAACCAATCACCAAAACACTGCTAGTAACTGGTCCTTAGTAGGGGTGAGGGCTGTAGGCTGCAGGTTGAAAGTACAGTGAAAGGAAGAGAACTGTGCATGGATAGAATCTTATCAAGGTGGGATTCAGAAAACAGTCACAGATACTCCAAATGGTATCGATCAGTATGGCAAGCGTTGAAAGATGATTTGGAATTTCACTCTGATTGGAGAGCTGCCTGTCAATTAGGCTTTCACAAGTCTGGCTTGCCCTCTTTAAAATTCTTTTAAAAGAATTGCTTAGTCTTTGGTTAAAATATTTATCAATCAGTGTCCAGCTTCCCTGAGCCTATGTCAGATGACTTGGTGTTTAGCACTTTCTGAAGGAGAAATGTGACCGAGACCTTCTTCAGAAAACATTTGTTTCAGGGAAGTGGGCAGAGTTGATGCAGACGTTGATCGAGGTGTGTCTGAAGTGGAACTTAAGCAAACTGTTGAAAAACTTCAAAAATTACTGACCACAATCAAGTACTTAATCAAAAAAGAGTTGCAATTGCTGAGATTCTAGGTAGAAAATTGGAGCGTAGATTGAAAGACCTGTGGGAAAATATCTCTGTGGCAATTAAGCTCCATGTTGAGTTATGTAAATTTATAAACATTTGGCATAAAAAATTGGTGCTATCCATAAAACACTTTCTTTTACGTATCATGTTGATTGTATACTTTTTACAAATCTCCCATCATCTTTAACATTAGTTTATGCTAAGTGAAGATAATGAAAGCTTTCTGATAGAAAGAACCATTACCATATTTTCTAAAGTTAAAAAAATGTTTGAGGGGTGCCTGGGTGGCTCAGTGGGTTAAAGCCTCTGCCTTCAGCTCAGGTCATGATCTCAGGGTCCTGGGATTGAGCCCTGCATTGGGCTCTCTGCTTGGCAGGGAGCCTGCTTCCTCCTCTCTT
The DNA here is from genome assembly GCF_022355385.1 of Mustela nigripes. NCBI lineage: Eukaryota > Metazoa > Chordata > Mammalia > Carnivora > Mustelidae > Mustela > Mustela nigripes. The sequence continues at coordinate 94,503,330 of NC_081563.1, read as the reverse complement.
TCTGCCTGCCTCCCTGCCTACTTGTGGTCTCTGTCTGTCAAATAAATAAAACTTTTTAAAAAAATGTTTGAGAAGGACATTTTTTTTCCATTTTGGGATGTAACTCATGTACCTATCCTATAAAGAAGCCAGTAGTGATGCTTATGTATTCAATATCAACAAATATATGTGCCTGCCATTCTCCAAGAACAAGATGAAGAAATTACCAGTTTGAAGTCCAAATCCTGAAAAAAGTTAATTTGGGGGGATTCCTAATGCAATATAGTAATAGCAAACCTATAATGCAATGTTCCATGTTTGGGCCATATGGATCCTTGCATAATGGAGGAAATGTGTTTGTCAGGAGCTTTAATATCAGTCAGATTAACTCAGACTTGTCTCGGTCTAAATACGGCAAAACCTAAATGCTTTTGAAACTATTTGATATAGGAATTATTACAGGAACCCAAAGACATCTGAAGAAAAGTTATATTCAACTAGTGCTTTTCTCATTCTACACAGATACATTGACATTAAACTAGAATAATCATTACAAAATTAAGTAGTATATGCTTTAATAGATTATATCTACTTATGGAAAGTTAAGGTAAGACCTGTACCAGTGATCCAGTTCAGATAAACAGCACTCTCTTTCCTTAACTGAAATATCCATATAAACTTGCTTTTGGTCTTGAATTTGTTTCTTCATAATATTTTGCCTGTATGGATAGAACCTAAAAAAGACAGTTAAAGGTAACTTTATGGAAATAAATTGGAAATCACAAAGCATGCCAACCAGGAAAAAAAAATCAACTGAACCTTTTGAAAGCTTCAAGACTATTCATATAATATTTAATTTGAAAAATATTGTAAGTAGCAGGATTAGTGTACTTAAAAATAAAATCTAAATTTAAAACCAAATCTCTAATCTTAACAAGAAATGTCAACAATGAGAGAAATATAGAAGAGACTTCAAATAAATGAAGACACTGTATTTCTGGGAAAGATGGCTACATTGGGTAATGATACCTAATTTTCCTCAAACTAGATAGTCTATTTAAGGGAGTTTGAGGTTTGTGCTTGAGGATGTTGAGAAAATAGTTCTAAAGTTCAGCTGCAAGATTTAAAAAGGCAGGTACTGTCAAGTCAGTGATATATAAAATGAAAAAGCATGCTCTAAAGCTACACTATTTGGAACAAGGTGGTTTAGGCATGTAGCAGAATAGATAGCTACATGATTATAATCATACATAAAAACCACATTTGATAAGCAAAACATCACAGATCAATGGCTAAAAGATGGATAATTCAATAAATGTTTTGAGGGGCACCTGGGTGGCTCAGTCAGTTAAGCATCTGCTTTCAGCTCAGGTCATGATACTAGGGTCCTGGGATCGAGCCCAGCATCTGGCTCCCCACACATGGGGAGTCTGCTTCTTCTTCTGCCCCTCCTCCTACTCATTCTCTCAATCTCTCCCTCGCTCTCTTGCAAATAAATAAAACCTTAAAAAAAAAAAAAAGAAACGGAGATCTATTTCAAATAATAAAGGGTATATAATTACAGGTGCAGAGGACATGAAGCTAAGATAATATCATGGACAATTTCATTCCAATCAATTAAAAAACACAAATAACATAAATATTTTCTATAAGGTAGATGTTGAATGTATTTCTGTCACCATGAATCTCAGTCTTTATAGAAAATACAGGGAATAGAGAAACAAGTTTAAAGATATCATGAGGCATAAGCAGCCAAATGCAGAGTGTGACCCAGTATCTAGACAAATCAAGATCAAGGAACAGAAAGGGGTGAGGACTGTCCTAAATAAAAGGCGTACAGATACAGCAACCCAAAGGAAGTGCTGGCTCTTCTTTGGATGCCACATAAACAAACCCACTATATAAAGAAAGTTTGAAATAATTGGGGAAATGCAATTACAGACTGAATTTTCAAATACCAGAGCTGACAGGGAGGTGAGGTAAGCCGGGTGCTTCAGCTTACACAACCCACTCTCAGGTGTTGACCCAGCAAAGCATGGTCCCTGAGAGCAAGGTTTCCTCACAGTTTACATCCTTGGTGCTCTGTTTGCCTCATCAGAGTCTGGGCCTTGAAAATGATATTTTCCCAGATATGTTGGCATTGTGGTTATGCAACAAGATGTCTGTATATTTCAGAGATGTTATGGCATGGAGAGGTGAAATGACGTGCCCAGGATGTGCGTTAAAACACTTCAGAAAGAGAAAATGGGGCTAGAAAAGGACAGGTGAGACAAATGTGACAACATCTAGGTAGCCATGGGGACTGGGTCATGTCTATATGGGAGCTCAATGAATGTTCTTCTTTTGAATGCTTGGAAATTTTTATAATAAACTATTTTAAACTGGATAACAGCCATTGCCATGGCAATGTAAATAATGGCCTCACCGAAATGGACATATTTGCTGACTTCTCAAATCTTCCTGTTCATGGTATCTGTTTATTCTTGGCCTGCCATCCCCTTCCCAGTCCTAAATGCAGATGATGTGACCACCTCCCCACTACCAGTGTGTGCTGCTAAGAAATTCAGAGCATCACTGTCCCAGTTTCTCCTGGGAGCCACTGTGGATATATACTTTACCTGGAACTTTACAATTTTTTAAGTAGAAGTTATTTGAGGCTCCTCAAAAGAAACTGAGAGTTGAAGTGTTCTTCAGGAACATATAGTCAAATATGAGTTCAAATTCTAATTCTGCCCTCAAAAAATTAACTTTCCTGAGCCTTGATTTCTTTGGTTGTAAAAATAGGAATATTAGTATCTATCCTAAAAAGACTGATATGAAGATTAAGAGAGATGCATTTGTGACTGCCTAGCTTCTTACCTAGGATGTGGCTGGTGCTTCTCCTTTTCTCTCCTTCCTTGAAGGAGAGAAGTTTTTGGTATCTTTGGCTTTGCTGTACATTTTATGAGTGAGAATTCTTTCCTGGGATATAAGTGTTTCCCTTTCCAAGAAATGTGGTTTCCCCTTGTTTTCCTCACTTGTAGTCTGAATGACTGTATTCTGGTTTTCATGACTCTTTGGGTCCGAAGTTTACTGTGGAGTTTTTCTCTGGAAGCATTCTGGAAAAATTTTTAACCCTTCTGAGTCCACATCTATGGATTTCCACCTTTCCTCCCATCTTGTCCTCTAGGACTTGGCTCCTCACCCTGAGGTCACCCACTCTCTCAGACCACATTTTCATGTTACCTGAAAAGTTCTGACTCTACAACCAAACCAGATGAGTCACCCAGATGAAAAGTCACTTTGTTGGTGTCTGAATGTCCCTCTCCAGATCTTCTAGTGGAGGTCTTGCTAAATCCTCTGGATGACCTTTGTGTACGTATCTTATGGTTTGTGAGAGATCTGGTGGCTTCTGATGTGCAGTCTGGCTTGAGATTTGGAAACTGTTTTCTCCAGCACCTAGTTCTAGGGCAACAAAAATTTCTTAACATTGTTTCATGTCTATATAAAAATATGGACACACATAGTATGCATATTAACTTGTACGGTTCTGAAGCTAACCATCATCAGAGTTCATGAACAGTAGGTGTAGGTCTTGGCTGGAATAGTTAGGAATGGCTTCAAGGAGGAGGTGGTCTTGAATAAAGGAGAATTTTGGAGGTTGAGCAGAAGTTAGGTAACAGAGAAGGACATCCACAAGCTTGACTTCCACCCAAGAACCTGTGAGATTTTCTTTATAATTTGTAATCAGAAACCTCCAGAAAAATCTATCAGATAAGTTTTTTTAGAGTGAGATGAAACAATATATATAGTATTGGATAACTCAGACCACAGTTTAGTACCATTTCTGAATGTTTGCGAGGTAAGGTGTGCACAGCTGTAGGCAGATGAGACCTATGATGCTTTATGATAGGCTCTCTCTGTTATTTCCATGCAGAAGGTAAACAAAGAGACAGCATGACATTTTTGCAAGTAGGGCAGCTTGTTTTTTTAATCTTCCTCATGAGCCAAGGTCTTAAGCATGGACTTTGGTGTGAAGATTTCTTCTTCAGGCCAGTGTATGTTTGAAGCAGACAGTCAATGTGGCAAAGGGAGGAGAACTTATTGAAGAAACTCATGCCAGGAGAGGAGGTTCTGCTTGAAGCTGGACAGGGTTATTATGAGGCCATTGGCCTGGGTGACCACTGTGTCTGGTCTAGAAGAAACTCCTCCTCCCCTGAGCCTTCTCCTGTGCATCCTGTGATGCAGCCACAGGCAGCAGGAGCTCTTCAACAGTAAAGGTACCTTCAAAAAAGAACCCAAGTATTCAGCCAAGGACATCAGAATTTCTGAGGCGTGATGCAGGCATCTGTAATTTTTAAAGCTCCTTAATTCACACAGTGTGCAGCCTGGGGTGAGAATTTCTGCTATAAATATTTGCAATGTAGTCCTCCCAGGCTCTGGCCCCATATTCAAACCAACTTTGAAAGATAACTCAACCTTGTAGGCCCCTACCCAAGGTTTCCAATGTCATTGGTATGGGGTGGGCTAGCCCAGATACTGGGAGCTTTCAAAAGCTCTCCAAAGCGATCCTGATGAGCAACTAAATTTGGGAGCCATTGTTCTGATTTTGAAGAGAGCAGCTAACAACTAACACCAGAACCCCTCCCAGCAAGGCCTCCTACAGGCAGCCCAGCCCTCTCCTTAACTTCTGCCTCAGGAGTGCTCTGGGAGGCCAGAATGGGCTCTGTGGAAGGGAAATGTTAGCAGGGTCAGGTTGTCTACTCTCTCCTTATGGTGGAATGGGAGCTCTCCCTGCCCTTAGGCCAAGTAAGGATGGAAACTTCTATAGGACTCAGTTGAGATGGGGCTTGCAAGAAGGGACAGTGACAAGCAGTTTCTAGCAGGAAACTTTGGGAGGAGGTGCTGCCAAAGGTCCCCTCAAATCTACCCAAGAAAGTGCGCTCTGAGAACTAGTACAAGGAGCCTGCCTCATTGAGGCCCTCAAGGACAAGTACTCCCAGCCAGGGGAGTGATGGCACAGTAGAGAGAGAGCATGCCAGCTGCTGCCATCTGAGGAAGAGATAAAGTCCTCCCTTCTCTCTTCATCCTTTTTCTACCGTGTCCTATATTCCCATGCTCAATGTAGTCAAGGTCCCTACTAAAGCCTACAGTGGGGATAGCATTCAAAATAACATTCAATAGAATTCCATGGACTGAACTTAATAATCAAAAGCCAATGGGGAAGTTGTCTTTTTTAAAAATTGAGATAGAATTGGCATAACATTGTGTAAGTTTAAGGTGTACAATACGTTAATTTGATATATTTATATATTGCAACATGATTACCACCATGGCATTAGCTAACACTTCCATTATATCATGTAATTATTTCTTTTTTAGAGAATACATTTAAAATGTAGTTTCTTAGCAACTTTCAAGAATATAATATTCTTTACCATAATCATGATTCTGTGCATTAGATCTCCGGAACTTATTCATAATTGAGAATTATGTTCCCTTTGTATATTTGTATCAGCACTCACTTCAATACTAAAAATATCACACTTGTTTCTCCTCTGAACACTGACCCCCCCTCCACCCAGTAACTACCATTTGTTTCTATGAATTTAGCTCTTTTAGATTCCACATATAAGTGACACCATACAGTATTTGTCTCTATGTTTGACTTAACTCACTTAGCATAATGCCCTCAAGTTCCACCCATGTTTTGCAAATGGCAGGGTTTCCTTCTTTCTCATGGCTGAGTAATATTCTATTCTGTATATATACCACTTCTTCTTTATTATTCATCCATCGATGAACACTTAGGTTGTTTCCATACCTTGGCTATTGTGAATAATGCTGCAATAAACAGGGAGGGTCAAAAACAGATACCTTTTTGACATCATTTTGTCATTTCCTTTGCATATATACCTAAAGTGTGATTACTGAATCATATGGTCATTTTATTTTTTTTTTAATTTCTTTGAGAGAGAGGGAGAGTACAGAGGGAGAAGCAGACTCCCAATTAAGCAGAGAGCCTGATAAAGGTCTTGAGCCTAACCCTGAGATCATGACCTGAGCCCAAGGCAGATGCTTCACAGACTGAGTCACCCAGGCGCCCCTATTTTTAATTTTTTGAGGGACTTCCATACTGTTTTCCATAGTGACTCAACAAGGGAAGTTATGTCATGAACCTAAGATGTTAAGGACCAGAAGAGGGTCATCTGATGGAGCCCACTCTGTCTATGGTCTCTTGATAATGACTGCTTGATCAGTTACATGTGCATTATGTCTCTCCACTAGATTTTAAGTCCTTGAGGACAGGGAATGAGCCTAATTCTTTTGAAGCAATCAGAAGATAGACCAGAAGAGGGTCATCTGATGGAGCCCACTCTGTCTATGGTCTCTTGATAATGACTGCTTGATCAGTTACATGTGCATTATGTCTCTCCACTAGATTTTAAGTCCTTGAGGACAGGGAATGAGCCTCATTCTTTTGAAGCAATCAGAAGATAGCTTTGTGCTGGCTTCATGCATTAGGCTTTCATGCATATGTGAGGCTTGAGTTGGAATTCTCCACCTGGGTCCTGCCCCACTTCCTGGATAGCCTTTATATTCTCCTTAGGCTACTGGTGGCAAAAGGTTTTGCTTGTTTTAAATTACAGATTTTTCATCTCAGTGGGGGAAGGGCAGGTATTATAAAATAAATGTATCTCTCAGCTGAGTTATTTACAGCACCTGAGCAATATGTCATTGGCAGCAACAACAAAAAATGAGTTATGTTGTAACTATAGCAGGTTATGTTCGGCTCTGAGGGTAGACCTCTCTTAGTCCACAGATCTGTCTCCAGCCTTCGGTGCTCCTTGGCAGATAGTGGTAATGCTTAGGACCTACGGACCACAGGTGTTTTTGTATTGACCTTTGAAGTATGTACAGTCCTGGAGGTCTTTAAATCTCTTAAGTCAACCAAACTTTCTCCACTTAAAATGCTAAAAGGGATCAAAGATGGAAAAGCCTTGATATTTAGTATAGATTATAATGATATACTCTGAAACCATTATGTTGACAGGTGAATGAGATAAAACATCACAGGACAGTTCATTACCTCCATTGAATCTTGGAATAGGATGAAGGCACGTTTATACTTTGGTCCCCTCTGAGTTAAGAGGAGAAACAAGTGTGGTATTTTTAGTATTGAAGTGAGGGCTGATACAAATATTTACCATTTTATTTACATTGATGATCTGATGAGCAATCTGAAAATATGGCCAGAGGGGGGATGGTTGCCAGGAATGACAAACATATAATAAAGTAGTTTAATATGTCAACAACTGCTTTTTAAAAATATTTTATTTATTTGACAGAGAGAGACACAGTGAGAGAAGGAACGCAAATGGGGAGTGGGAGAGGGAGAAGCAGGCTTCTCGCTGAGCAGTGGGCTCAATGCCGGGCTCGATCCCAGGACTCTGGGATCATGATCTGAGCCAAAGGCAGATGCTTAATCACTGGCCAACCCGGTGCCCCTCAATAATTGTTTTTAAGATACACTAGCTCACTGAGGAAAATAATTACTCTTAAGATTGTATGTGATGGGGGCACCTGGGTGGCTCAGTGGGTTAAAGCCTCTGCCTTCGGCTCAGGTCATGATCTCAGGGTCCTGGGATTGAGTCCTGCATCTGGCTCTCTGCTCAGCGGGGAGCCTGCTTCCCCGCTCTGCTCTCTACTTGCCTCTCTGCTACTTGTGTTCTCTCTGCCAAATAAATAAATAAAATCTTAAGAAAAAAAAAAGATTGCATGTGATGACTTCTTTTTTTTTTTTACAGAAGTATCTATCTTTATTATATACTTTTGTCAGTCTTCATATTCATATTTTACAAGGATATAAGTCATCATATACATACAATTTTGCATTTGTTTCTTCATTTAATGTATATCATAGATGTTTTCATTCTTGGTCTTAATTACCCATAATTCTAATGGCTAAAAATTATATCATTAGGTAATTTATACTAATGTAACTGTAACAGTGTAAGAATTTGGGATGCTTTCCAATTTTATTATATTAATGACATTTTTGCCATCACAAATTTGTATTTCGTGATGTTTTATTTAGTATTTTGAATTATTTAAAATAGGTTCCAAGAAGTGGAGTCTTGGGGCACAATGTTTGAAGTCTTTCTAGTTTTTGATAAAACTGCCAAATTTCTTTCCAAAGTGATTACATCAGTATACAATTTCACCTTCTCCAACCTTCTTTTTGTGGTCTTGTGAAAGTTTCCTTTTAGTTAGTGAGAAAAGGCTTGAAGCCACTTCTTTGACGATATACAGAATGCCATCCCTAGAGATGACCACAAATAAACATGGAATCCATACATATTTGTAGAGAGGAGAAAAGGTAGAGAAATATGGTATCAGACTATTACTAGTGTGTGTGCATGTGTGTGGTGGGCAGTGTGGAAAATCAGGGTCTAACATACCTAACAAATAATTCATCTTTTGTCTGAAAAATAGTCTGAACTGACCAGATGGTGAGATTAAATCACTTTCCTACCATTGTGTGCAAAATTTCTAATTCTTCGTCACCCACTCTGTTTTTAGGCAATAAAGTCAATGCAATTTTTGCTTGCAAATGACAGGAGGCAAAACCCCATTTCGTCCCGAATTTCTCATCACTTGTTCTGTACCTATTCATTTAGACTTTTGTTTTTTAATACGTGTATTTTCCTTTGGCAATGCCATAATGTCCTTTTATTTTATTTATTATTTTTTTAGGCCTCTCTCTTCACCATAATCATGAAAAACACAAATGTAATGGACGTTGTATTCCTTCATTTGAGTCTCTCTTTTATTCTCTTAATTCTAAACTGCTCCTCTTCCTGAAGGAGAACTGTGTTACAATAGAATGGAATTTTCCAGACAATGTTTAGTGCATAATAGTTTTAAGAGGCTTCATGTTTGCAAGAGACAAATTAAGCAGCCTCCTCTAATATGTAGACAACATCTGCTACACAAAATCACCATTAACGATAACACCGGGATCTCCTTTGTGGCTGATTTTCATCCAGCTGCACCTACCCATAAAAGGCGCCAGCCAAGAGGGCTCCACATTTATCTGTCAGTTCAGAATGACTCTGGAAAATGGCACATAAACCCCAAGCAAATCTTTGTTAACCTCTGAAATCAGAGCCTCCAAAAATCACTGCTAAGGTAGCTTAAAACCTCCTCACAGCCAACTCACTGTCTCTATTTGTTGTTTTAGAAGATGCTCCAAATTCAGAAGGTAATACAGAAGAAAGCCACACACTAAGAAACCAAGCCTTATGGCACCCACCTGTAAAGTGGTGGGTGATCTGCAGTTGTAAGTCCTCACTCTGAAGCTTTATTTGAACAATGTTCCCATTTGTACCAATCTATTACTAAATAATAAAACCCTACAAAATCCATATAGGGCTACTTAGCTGTGGTCAATAGTATGATTTTATGAATTGTCATCTACTTTGGTATTAAACATTAATATTCTTAAATGAAGTTCATCCAGAGGACTAGTAGAAGGGCTCCCCTTTCTTTACAAAGCTGAGCTATATAAAACAGCAGTCTTATAATTTGGTTGTGGCATGTACTCATATATTTTCGTTTTGGGGTTTCTCTGTGGATGTATGTCTTATAGAGTAAACATGTCCATTTGCTCATTTAATAACTACTTGAATGTTCCTCTTTCAGGCATGGTGCTACAATCTGGGAAGAAGAAAAAGTCCCTGCTCTCAGGTAGTTTTGCCCCACCCGAGGGAGAAAGAAACCGCAAGTGACTGTATGTTAAGTAAAGCAAAAGTGATTGAAAGGTGGTACTTCAAACGGGGTGTTCAGAGAAGACCTCTGTTGGTACAGGATTTGAAATGAAGCAAGGGACAGAGTAGTGTGAACATGCAAGAAGAGAACATTGCAGGCGATGGGAACAGCAACTGGAAGGCCCCGAACTTGGCAGGGGCAAGAGAAAGTAAGAAAGCCTGTGTGTCTGGATGTAAGAGGGAAGGTAAGAGGAAGGAAATACACGCCGCACTGCAAGGAAGGAAGGTTGTGATGGTGGGCAGGGATCAGTTCTTGGGAGGAGTGGGGACTTATACTGTGTAAGGGGTACCTCAGAAGGTTTTAAAGCAGTGGATTGTGTACTCTGGTTTGTATTCACCTCGATTAAATACCAAATTCAACCAAATGCATAAATCTTATACCAGCTTAAAGAGCTCAATGAAGCATAAAACAATCATAATGTAACTCAATTTCCCCACCTGTCATAATGAGAAGGTTGCCTTTAAATGAAATTTTAACTGGGCTTACATATTTCCAGAGGTTCACAGGTGGCTTCCAGGGAGCCCACGGAATGCTTCTAAAACATGTATACTGATGCACATGTGTGAGAAGAACCCACACTTCAGGAAGGCTAAGGGCCATTGATCTAGATGACCCAAAATTCAGTCCCAGCTGTCCTATTTCATGGTGCTGTAGGGGCTTAATATAGCTGGCAGTCTTATAGTAATTTTTAAAAAAATGCGGGACCTAATTGTTCATTGAGTCATTTCCTTTCTTTATCATTGATTGGGGGCACATTTTCAAGATTCATTGTTCCACCCTTTGCCGGGTACGATTGCAGTGCGGCGTGTATTTCCGCACATTCTGACTCTGGCCAGCTGACTTCGGTGTGGCCAAGGGAGTGTTAGCGGATGAGACTCAAGCACAAGCCTGGACAGCAGCTGTGAACTCACTCTCTTGCCCCCATCGCCATCATGAGAAGGACAAGCCTGGGCCAACTTAGTCCCATGAGGAGGGTCAGAGTCACCGGAAGCAGAGCTAAGTCACTCTGGCCATGGCCAGGCTAGATTGCTTGATGCCCAGACATGCAGATTTGTGCACTAAATAAGTGCTTATATTTAGCACCCGTCGTATGCTGTGGGCACTTTGAGAACGCTCACCATGCAGCAACGGTTTACTGATATGCCATGCTGCTACCATACCTGTAGGCCCCATTTGTTTGTTTGTTTGTTTGTTTGTTTGTTTATTTGACCCCTTTTAAAAAGCACCAAATTCATTGGCGGCACCTGGGTAGCTCAGTTGGTCGGTCATTTGAGTCTGCCTCAGGCTCAGGTCATCATCTCAGGGTCAAGGGATCGATCCCCGCTGACCCACCCTCCGGGCCCCCAGCCCCCAGGGTCGGGCTCTCTGTTCAGCCGGGAGTCTGCTTCTGCTTCTCCATCTGCCCCAGTCGCCATCTTGTGCTCTCTCTTTCTTACTCTCTCTGTCAAATAAGTAAAATCTCAAAAAACAAACATCAAATTAGAGATCCTGAATGTTAGGTTCAATTGTCCCCATTGTGGATACCAATGTGGGTGCAAAATGGAATCCCCAATTTCAAATTCCATAACGGTAGGAATCAACCTTGGTTATGTATACTTCCTTACTGACAGCCCCTCCAGCTTTCCCTTCAAAATCTGGTACGGCTGCTCAGAGACCGAGTGCTTGCAGGTTCAGCTACTGGCAGAAGGGTGAAGTTTGCAGGCCTAATCTCATAATGCTGTGACACAGCCTGCCGGTGGCATACGCCACAGCATCCTAGTTGATATGGGAATGCTAATGAGGGACACAAATCCTCCTTCGAAGCGGGGGTGTAAGCTGTGGAACCTTGCTAAACGGCTGTAATGATTGTAAACTGCAGCACACCAGCTGAACCTGGGGATCCGCTTAATTGCCCAGGGTGGCTTAATCTTCAACCCCGCCAGTTGCACAAGGATTACGAGTCTTTGGTGAACTCAGTGGAGAGTTGAAAGTAAATTTGCTTAAACGACAGTGGAGTTTAGAACAGGCATGGCAGAAGAATCATAAATAACCACTACAGAAAGGTAAAGGACAACCAAGCCTCAGACTGGTCTTTATCTAACAGGACTGCCCTCAAAGGAAGGGGAAGCACCAGAATTTCCTAACGTAGGCTTTTTTTTTATTAAACCCTACACAAGAAGGACAACAGCAGGTTCTGTGAGAGTAATAAGCATGACTATATCACCATTATCACCATCTCAAAGCTACATTTCTCTGCTAGCCTTTATAGTGCAGGGAGGAAGTGTTTTACTCATCTTGAGCTCCACTGACCCCAAATCCCTCACAGCCCACTTCTTCCCCCTGTCAATGGAAGCCTTGGTTCTTAATCAGCTCATATACATTTTTCTCCAAACAAAATTTTTGGAAAGGTGATACAGGTAGGTGGTCAAATTTCTTGCAAAAGGCAGGAAAATAATGAACATTAAGCCTTCTTCATTGGAGTTCATTGAGGGAAATGGGGTGTCTTGCTCTTTGTGATACAGATAGAGTGATCCAGAATTTATTGAAAAATTAAATATTTCTCTGCATCATTTGATCTCTAAGATTTTGAGAGCTAACAAACAGATCATTTTCTCGATACTGTTATCAACCCAATTGCCTAACTTAACTTTACAGACTCAATTAAAATGCAAAACAATCATGAGCTTCTTTCCCAGATATGGATGACCACAAAGAGTTTCTTATAAAATAGGAAACTAACAATAGGTAAAATATGTACTGTGGAGAAAATTATTGCAAATTATACATATCTACTTCTGCAGAAGATTGCTCTTTGTGTACCACAAACCTCTTCTTTCCTTCCTCCTTTATAACTGAAGCTTGATATTATTTAGAGCAAACATGTGATCCACAAAAAGACAGCATTTCCCAACCTTCCAGCTGGATGTAGACATGTGACGAGGTCTTGGCCGGTGAGTTGAGAGTAGAAGTTTTGTGTGATATTCCTTCAAGAGCAGAGCCCCATCTTTTGTTTCTTACCTTGCCAGCTAATCTGGAACATGAATATGATCACTAGGGTTCCAAACACATTCTTGGGTCACAAGGACAAGGGTGATTTTGGGACAGTGGAACAGAGAACTTCAGAATTTTTGGAGCTGCCCTACCTTTCCTGTATCGGCCTCTGGATTTATTTTGTGACAGAGAAGAATAAATTTCTCTCTGAGATAAGCTACTGTTCTTTGGAATTTTCCGTCATTCCCAGATGAACCTAATCCTTATTACTTTGCTTCTATATTGCTTCTGAGGCTCTGAAGCAACAGCAAATAACCTCATGCAACGGAACCTCTTTCAGCCCCTGGCAGATAAGGTGCAGGATTAGAAAGAACTCCCACCACACAGTAGCTCTGAGTGTGACGTTCAGGTGGTGGTACAGGGCAAATGATTGAAAATTCCTTTTTCTTTCTGGCCGCTTTTCAAATGATGTCCCTGTTCTAGCCCTGTCATTATCACTGGAGGTATTTATGAGGACCAGTGCTTTTATAATAATTTTTACCTGTCTCCTGTTTTCAAATTAGTCCTTCTTTCAATACCTCACTTCTTATTTAGGAGATGGGCTCTTGGGTCAGCTACTTCTAGCAGCTCCGGGAGCTGAGTAAGGACACATTCCTGGAGTTGGCTCTTTCTTTCTCACTCCTTCCTTTATTCCTCCCTTGGCTCTTCCTTCCATCCCCTGCCCAGTCTCTCTCTCTTCCTCTTTCCTTCCCCCGTTCGTTCATTTGTTCCTTCCTCCCATCTTTCCTGCCTTCCTCCCTTCTTCCCTCCCTCCCTTCCTCACTTTCTATAGAATTTTACTAACACATAGTGCGTCATCTTAACTGTACACCTCCGTGAACTTTTCCATGTGTAAGCACCTATATATAACCAGTTCCAGATAGAAATCTTTCCTTAGCCTAGAAGATTCTCCAAGGTCCCTTTCTAGTCATACTGAATCCTCACCAGAGGTAACCACTACTCTGACTTCTGTCATCATAGATTACTTTTTGCCTCTTTCCAAACTTCATATAAATGAAAACATACACTATGTGTTCTTTTGTATTTGGCTTCTTTCACTGAACATAATGATTCTGAGATTGTCCATGTTGCTGCTTATATCAGTAGTTTGTTCTTTTTTATTGCTGTGTAATATTCCACAGTATAAATATACCACACTTTGTTTAGCCATTCTCTTGAGTAATATTTGAGTTTTTTCCTAGTATTTGGCAATTATGAAAGTTGCTATGAAATGTAGCACATGTATGTCAGTGAATTTAAGCACTCATTTATAAAAGGTGTGGAGAACTTGAGTCAAATCCTTAAAAATAAACAATAGAGAGATGAGCATATATAAAACAAGAGTTGGCAAATATTATAGAGAATTAATTGGAAATTTCAAAAATAAAGTAAATATATAGTCATATAGAAAAAAAAATCAGAGAAGAAAAGCAGTGAATTGGAAGCTAAAAGTAAGGAATTCATACTGAGATGTAGAACAGTGATAGAGACTTGAAAATATTTCATATATCTGAAATATGCACTTCAATGAAAAATCAGTGGAGATATATAAGTGACAGACTGAATTACTCCAACAGTCATCTAATAGGAAATACAGAAGAAAAGAATGGTAGTCATGGCAGAGAAACTGTATTTGGAGGGAACAGAACTTAAAAATTTCCATTATAAAGTAAAATTGTATGCCCTCTAGTCAAAAGGTTGCTTTCTAGTACCAAAGATGATAAATAAAAATAAATCCATGTTTGACCCATTATAGTGAGGCTGCAGAAGAGCAAGGATGAACTAACAATCCTAAAAATGTACTGAGGTTCTGACCAGGTGGTTGATATTAGAGAGGGCACAGATTGCATGGAGCTCTGCTTGTGGTGCAAAAACAATGAATACTGTTATGCTGAAAAGAAATAAAAAATTTTTAAAAAATGTACTGAGGTTCTGGATTCAGGGTGATAGAAGTGTCCTAGATCATTAGCAAGATGGTTACATAACATAGACATTTCTCAAAACTTACTCATTTCTATATATAAGATCTACACATTTCACCTTATATACTTTAACCTTGCTTTTAAAAAAAGGTTCTTAGGGCTGGGTGATGAGAAGCTAGAATATATATAACTCAGAATTATGGCTAGACTAACAACAGAGTTTTCATAGCTATGCAAATTTTTTAAAAAGATTTTATTTATTTATTTGACAGAGAGAGAGAGAGATCACAAGTAGGCAGAGAGACAGACAGAGAGAGATGAGAAGAAGCAGGCTCCCTGCTGAGCAGAGAGCCCAATGCAGGACTCGATCCCAGGTCCCTGGGATCATGACCTGAGCCAAAGGCAGAGGTTTAACCCACTGAACCACCCAGGCGCCCCCATAGCTACGCAAATATTAAAGACAATACAGCAATATATTCAAGGTGCTGAGGGGAAAATTACCTCTTTTTCAAGAGTAAAGACAACACAAAAATATTTTTTACAAAAATATTTTTAATTGTAGAAATTTTATTTTCAGATTCTCCATAGCTTTTTAAAAGGTATCCTTAAGTAAAAAATAAAACAAAACCATAGGAGATCATGGACTATAAGAAATAAAAGTGATGGGGTGTCTTGCTGGCTCAGTGGTAGGGCACGTAACTCTTGGTGTTGGGATTGTGAGTTGAGTCCCACTGTTGGTTGTTGAGTTTATTTAAAAAAAAAAAAGAAATAAAAGTGTTTACTGTTTATTGGTAATATATGTTGCTAAGTTAATTATCAATTGACTATAAGACTAAAAAAAAAAAAGAAAAACAATTCTTTTGAGGTGTAAGAAAGACAAAAGTCAAATTCTAAACAACAACAACAATATGAGGAAGGGAATATTGAGTAGTATTCAATGGGTAAAATATGCCTAGGTTATTTTTGTGGTCTACAGAAAGTGAAAAAGATTGAATAACTATTAGAAAAAAATGTATAGTTACTTGTGCACAGTAATATCTGAAGGGCTACCATTAAAAGAATAAAACTTCCCAATGAGCAGAGGATCAAAAGCAGGAACATGTAAAATTTTAGCAGTGCAACATAAGACAGAAACCAAGAGTGAAAGGGATGGTGATCATAAAATATAAGGGGCTTGATATCAGTCAAAATATTTTAGTAATCACAATATGTAAATAGAGTTGAAGAAAGAAAAAGACTTACCACATAAAAATTGACCAAAAGAAAGCTGGTGCAGCAATAAAATTTAAAGTGAGAAACATAAATAAGGATGATGATAAAGGTAACAGTTTATAATACAGATATAAAAATCAGTATATTCCTAACAACATGGCCTTGAAATAGATAAAGCAAAAACCAATGAAATTACAGAGAAATTGACAACCAGACATTTTAGTAGGGATCTCCAGTTTTTGTCATGCCTGGAAAGACCATCCCATTTACACAGTTATAAAAAGTCAATGCCTTGAGGGAGCCTCGGTGGTTCAGTTGGTTAAGTGTCTGCCTTTGGCTCAGGTCATAATCTCAGAGTCCTGGGATTGAGCCCTCATTGGGCTCCCTGCTCAGCAGGGAGCCTGCTTCTCCCTCTCCCTCTGCCTGCTGCTTCCCCTGCTGGTGCTCTCTCTGTGTCAAATAAATAAATAAAAATATATATTTTTTAAAATAAAAAGTCCATGCCTTTTCTCTGAACACCCTGACTTTATCCAGGTGCACTGTGCTAAAGCCTCACCATGGATTGCTCAGATCCTTGAGAGGAAAGAAAGTGTTTAATTCTCACCCTACATCTGCAGTTGTGCTATGGCTGTTCTTGGTTATTGGTGTTGGGGCCTATTATGGGGCCTCCAGCTTGTATCTGCATGGCCTTTCCCACCAGCTTCCTTATCTTCACCTCCTATCAGAACACCCTCCAAAGAGTCACACCATTCATTCCTCCATTATGTCCATCCAACTAACCATCACTTCAGATCCATTCTGTGGATTAAAACTTTCACTCTAGATGTTTTCATAGCTCATCAATTCTCCCCATATTTTAAAAATGTTTGATGAAATTTACCACATTTGATCCTAGAATTTTTTGGTTCAATTTTAATCTTATTAAGATGTTGGGAGAATATTTCTAACCAGGATGCCACTTTATCTGTAAATTCATGATGAAGCGTCCTGTTGACAAATAACACTTTAATTTTCTCAAGGTGAGAAGGGATAGGAAGATGGGTGAGTGTACAGATGTGTATACCTCTCTCTTCCAATGTACTCTCTGCTGATGTACTCTCTCTTCTGATGTACAACGTGTGGCTCCTCTTGTCTCTCTTGTTTTTCAAGTACAGCAGAAGCACAAATAGCAAACTGCCTAAAGAGGTAATTATTTGTGTGAAATGCAATCTTTTTTTCTTTCTCACATTATGTCTTTTTAAAATTTTTTATTATTATTTTTAATATAATTTTTAAATTTTTTATTAACATATAATGTATTATTAGCCCTAGAGGTACAGGTCTGTGAATCATCAGGTTTACATACTTCATAGCACATACCTTCCCAAATGTCCATAACCCCACCACCCTCTCTCTACCCCTCTCCCCCTGGCAACCCTGTTTGTTTTGTGAGATTAAATGGTTTGTCTCCCTCCTGATCCCATCTTGTTTCATTTACTCTTTTCCTACCCTCCAAATCCCCCATGTTGCCTCCCAGCTTCCTCATATCAGGGAGATCATATGATAATTGCCTTTCTCTGATTGACTTATTTCGCTAAGCATAATACCTCCTAGTTCCATCCACGTTGTTGCAAATGGCAAGATTTCATTTCTTTTGATGGCTGCATAGTACTCCATTGTGTGTGTGTATATATATATATATATATGCGCACCACATCTTCTTTATCCATTCATCTGTTGATGGACATCTAGGTTCTCTGAAATGCAATCTTATTTGAAAAATTTGAGACTTTGTTTTCCAATTAGAAAATATCATCTACCTCATAAATCAAAAGGGATAATGTACTAAAAAAGATATTCAGTGAAGATTCTCTCCTCTTATTCTTTTCCCCAGTCTTTATGTTTTCCTCCCCATAGGAGATAACTACCAGTGTCTTAGGAGGATGTTTTATGTAAATATCACAAATACGACTATTTATTCCTTATTACGGTAGCATATTGGAACACTTCAACTTGCGTTTTTACACTTCATCATATATCTTACAGACTTTTCTGCATTAGTTCAAAGGGAGCCTCCTCATTCCTTTTTAATTTTTTTTATTTTATTTTTTTTAAATATTTTATTTATTTATTTGACAGACAGAGATCACAAGTAGGCTGAGAGGCAGACAGAGAGAGAGAGGAGGAAGCAGGCTCCCTGCTGAGCAGACAGCCCGATGTGGGGCTCGATCCCAGGACCTTGGGACCATGACCAGAGCCGAAGGCAGAGGCTTTAACCCACTGAGCCACCCCGGTGCCCCTCCTCATTCCTTTTTTAAAAGCAGTTATCATATTCTATTTTAAGGACCTGCCATCATTTACCTGACTGGTGCCCTGGTGATGGGCACCCTGCTTGTTATACCAGCACAGGTGCCAACACTGCAGACCTCACACCTAAGTGTGGTGCACTTAGAAGAGAGGTGATGATGTCTGTGGGAATAATGTCTAGAGTTGAATGGAGCTGATAGCCTAGAGGATGTGGTTCATTGCTAATCTGAAAAATATTTTTAAATTATTTTTAAAATTTAAATTCAATTTAATCAACATATAGTGTATTATTAGTTTCAGAGGTAGAATTTAGTGATTCATCAGTTACTGATAACACCCAGCACTCATTCCATCAAGTGCCCTCCTTAATGCTTATCATCCAGTTACCACATCTCCTCACCCACCTCCCCTCTAGCAACCTTCAGTTTGTTTTTTCTTTCTTTTTTAAAAAATACTTTATTTATTTATTTATTTGACAGAGAGAGACACACACACAGTGAGAGAGAGAACACAAGCAGTGGGAGACAGAGAAGCAGGCTTCCTGCTGAGCAGGGAGCCTGATGTGGGGCTCAATCCCAGGACCCTGGGATGATGACCTGAGCTGAAAGCAGAGGCTTAATGACTGAGCCACCCAGGCGCCCCCATTCTTAGCTTTTTTAGGCTGTACACCAAGGGGTGGGGAGTGGCCTCCTGTAACCGGTGAGATCTTATTGTAAAGTAGTAAATGTCTGTTTAAAAACAAGTACTATAATCAGGTATTTTCTGTGCTAACTGTGAGCACTGAATTTTGTTCCATCCTGAATAACTAGAGAAAGCAGTTCTAAGTTTGGTCTTATACCCTTGTGTGAAGTTGCTACCATACTTTTTTTTTTACCTCCTCTATGTATTTGGTTTCTTCTTTTTTTTTTTTTTTAAAGATTTTATTTATTTGTCAGAGAAAGCACAAGCAAGGGGAAGTGGCAGGCAGAAGGAGAAGCAGGCTCCCCGCTGAGCAAGGAGCCTCATGTGGGACTCAGTCCTAGGACCCCAGGATCATGACTGGAACCAAAGGCAGCAGCTTAGCTGACTGAGCCACCCAGGCATCTCTCTCGACCATTCTCTTACACCGTACACAAAGATAAACTCAAAATGGATAAAAGACCTCAACGTGAGACAGGAATCCATCAGACTCCTAGAGGAGAACATAGGCAGTAATCTCTTTGATGTCAGCCACAGCAACTTCTTTCAAGATATGTCTCCAAAGGCAAAGGAAACAAAAGTGAAAATAAACTTTTCGGACTTCATCAAAATCAAAAGCTTCTGCACAGCAAAGGAAACAGTCAAGATAACAAAGAGGCAACCCACAGAATGGGAGAAGATATTTGCAAATGACAGTACAGACAAAAGGTTGTATTTGATTTCTTAAATAAAGAGGTTTGTCCAAAAACAAATAAACAAATAAATTTTAAAAAACCCCAAAAGCAAAGCAATTACACTCCTATGTATATACCCAACAGAAATGTATACAACAGTTCAACAAAGTACATAAACTAGAATGTCCACTAAAACAATATTCATAATAGCTTTAAACTGCAATCTACCCAAAAGGTCATCTGTGATACAATAGATAGGTAAATTGTGCTATATTACCATTATGAATGCAACAATGAGAATTCATGAACCACAGCTATATGCAATTATACAGGTTAAGTTTGCAATTGTACTCTTGAGTGGAAGAAGCCAGAACCAGTTCTACTTATATAAAGTACAAAAGCAGGCAAGACTAATCTCTGCTGTTACAGGTCAGGATTTTGGTTACCCTTAGGCAGGTGGCAACTGGAAAAGGGTTGGGGTTTTGGGGGGTGTTGGGAATGTTGTCTTTGTTGATCTGGATGCTGGTTTCATGCATGTTTTGCAAAAATTTATCAAGCCATTTCCTTATCATATGTGTCCTTTTTAAGTGAATATTAAACTTTAAAGACATTAAAAGATAAATAAAGCAAGAAACTTTAATACTGACTACAAGTGTCCAAGATCCCATCTCCAAAGACAAGTGTCCTTGTCTTTCACCAGCTCCTTTTTCTTTATTTTCCTAAGAATTTCTAGGAATACCAAAATCTATAAATGCAGCCTGGTGGTCACTTGGTGCTGCCTACATCGGGCTTCGACATCTATCCCCTCTGTCTGTCTTATTGTTGTTTCTCCATCATGTCACAGTTTTGCCGAAGATGTTTTATCCTAAAGGGTGGACTGAAAGCAATGCCTGAACAACAGAAAATAAGGCTGACACAACTAACTTAAAATTCTTGCAAACTTTTGTGAAGGAAATGTAGGAAACTACAATACAGGAAAGAAAGACTTGAAAAGGACTATAATAAAAAAATAAATAAAAGAAAAAAAGAAAAAAAAGAAAAGGACTCTAAGCTGCTGCTACTCCTATGGTCCACTCGGTCACGATCCTTCCATGTTGGGGTCCCTCTGAGCCTGTTCTCATGATCTCCACCTTCATCCCTGACACTAGAATCTCCTCCACTTTGTCTCCCTTCTCTGTGTCCATGTTCTCAAGTGTCAGTCTTGCTGGTGTCAGTGGAGATGGTCTGTGTTCTAATAAAGATAACATTTTTCAGCATTAAACATTTAAGCATTGAGATTAATATCTCAATCTGAGAGGCTTCATTTAGTAACAGTGAAATAAGTATTTTCCTGCCTCATCTCGGTTTGATTAGAATGACCTTACTGAGGGGCACCTAGGTGGCTCAGTGAGTCAAGTCTCTGCCTCCAGCTCAAGTCATGATCTCAAGGTCCTGGAATCAAGCCCCGCATCAGCCTCTCTGCTCAGTGGAGAGCCTGCTTTCCCCTCTCTCTGACTGCCTCTCTGCCTATTTCTGATCTCTCTCTGTCAAATAAATAAAATCTTAAAAAAAAAAAAAGAAAAAGAAAAACCTTACTGAAATGGTCTCTCCTGGAACAAAGGAATGGGCCTTACCACGAACAAATATCATCTTTCACTTTGAATTCTAAAAGTTGTTTATATATATATATAAAAAAGTTGCTTATGACCCCACCCACCTCACTCTACATACACACAAAGGACAATGCTATATCAAACACACATATGTTGTATTGTTCATCTCTCTGTGATAATGTAACTTAACAAATTATCCCCAGATTTCAGAGGTTCACAGCAACAGATATATATTTCCCTTGCTCTAGATCTATGATTCAGCTATAATGGCTCTCACTCAGGTTATGGGGTTTAACACTACTTTGTGTAGCTCTCATTCTAGGGCCCAGAACAAAGGAGAAATGGGCACCTTGGACACCTTTTTTGGCAACAAGCAGGAGTTCAAAAGTAATGGTAGGAAATTCCAATACCTTTTAAAACATTTGCTTGGAACTGGGGGCACTGTCATTTCTGCCTATGTCCCATTGGGAAAAGCCAATATAAAAGTGATATAGCCAAGTCTAACATCAGAAAAGGGAAGAAACTTCTGAACTTCTGTTCAGAAACTTCTGAACAATGGTATATGTGAGCACACTCCTTATATGGTATTATACAGTGTTATCCAATGTGTGAACTAGAGGTACAGAAACATATGAATCGTCTCTGCTCTGGGCAATATGATGGAACCAACTATCTGACAGGCCCTTCTCCTGTGAACAATGATATCTTTGTTGGGCTTGTAACTTGGAAGAGAAACCTCCAATGGAGGTGGGAAGCAAAACAACAGTGAGCTGAAACCAGAGTGGAGAATATGCCAGGAGCACATATACACAGAAGTCATTATCAGCATTTACAAGGTTAAAGGGTATGCACGTATGTGTTGACAGGATGTGGAATTAAACCCTGAGATCCCAAGATTAAGCTGAGGACCTTTGAATGGGGGGGGCAGTGATCCCAGGTCTTTAGTACCACTGGATCTCTGTAGAATCAATTACTCCAATATCGCTTCTCTAGTGTGAACGAGAGAAAAAGAAGATTCAGTTTAGGCTCTAAGTTCTTTTGCTCATTAAAGGATCAAATAGCTTAAAATCACGCTTAAAATCAAAGATTACCAAACACGAAGAAAAAATTTTCCATGGGTGAGTCAGTAGAAACAATACCAGACTCTGTTATTGTTAAACCTCTGAATGTCGAATACTAAAATTTCACATGCAGAATATAGAGAGACTATGTAAAAGGCATCACAAAAATTAAGAAATAATAAAAGACCACAAAAATTACAGGGTGGATTTGAAAAAGAACTGATTTGAAGTTTTAGAAATTAAAATGCAGGCATTAAAAAAACAGACTTATTGGATGAGCTAAAAGCTGAAGTTTACACTTGATTTAAAAAATTAATAAAATGAAAAAAAATTAGTAAAATGTAAGAGAGAGCTGAAGAAATTTCCCAAAATGCAACACAGAGAAACAAACAGAAAATATGAAAAAGAGATATGATATGAAGGATAAAATGGGGAGATATAACAGACATCCAGTTAGAATTCCAGAAGAAACTAGAGATAATTCGATGTAT
>NC_081563.1:94398683-94480606 GCF_022355385.1 Mustela nigripes | reverse complement strand
TATTTGAAGAGATAGTGGCTGAGAGCTTTCTAGAACTGACAAGAGATATTAACCCATAGGTACAGAAAATGCAATCCTTGTCTGCTAAGGTAGATAAAAGAGAAAACACACTTAATTACATTGTAGTGCACCTGCAAAATCCCAACAACCAAGATATCTTAGAGGCAGCCAGAGTGAAAAGTAAGACCACCCACAAAGTACCTGTAGTTAGTGTTACAGCAGATTTGACAACATCAACAATGGAAGCCTTCTCTGAAGGGGTCTCCCTGGACCAGTGGCTTCAAACCCAGTTTGGACCACGTGAGGCTCCAGACATTGAGGAGCAAAGACGGGTGGTCCTTACTGAGCCCTGTCTGAATTCCTGACCAGAAAGCTGTGAGCAGAATCAAATGGTGTTTTATGCCACTATTTGAAGAGATAGTGGCTGAGAGCTTTCTAGAACTGACAAGAGATATTAACCCATAGGTACAGAAAATGCAATCCTTGTCTGCTAAGGTAGATAAAAGAGAAAACACACTTAATTACATTGTAGTGCACCTGCAAAATCCCAACAACCAAGATATCTTAGAGGCAGCCAGAGTGAAAAGTAAGACCACCCACAAAGTACCTGTAGTTAGTGTTACAGCAGATTTGACAACATCAACAATGGAAGCCTTCTCTGAAGGGGTCTCCCTGGACCAGTGGCTTCAAACCCAGTTTGGACCACGTGAGGCTCCAGACATTGAGGAGCAAAGACGGGTGGTCCTTACTGAGCCCTGTCTGAATTCCTGACCAGAAAGCTGTGAGCAGAATCAAATGGTGTTTTATGCCACTACATTTTGGGCTGATTTGTTACACAGCAATACGTGACAAGAATGTTTGTTTTAGAAATTGATCACATACAAATAGTGTCACTGCAGTGCCCTACCCCACCCCAACAAACCCAAACCCAAAGCTACTGGTGACCCTGTATGCGTGAGAGACAGTGTAAAGAAATCTGAGTTAATATGGATGATGAAAATAAGCCCATGAAGAACAGTAAGAGCTGGGGGTGTGGTGCTCAGGCTGGGGGTAGAGTCCTGCACAAAGTTTGCATCTCTCTGTGGTAGAATGTTCTGTATATAATATGGAATTAATTCAGTGATCCTGCTTTCCCCTGACACTCAGAAAACCACTACTCTGGGAAGAATGAAAACTTAGAAAGAAACATGAGTAAAAATCTAGATGATATTTATACCAAACCTTTGAAGGATAGGGCAGGGCCAACCTCTCCCCATCTCCCTTTCCTCCTCCAATGGCTATCTTTAATCTCCTTCTCCCCCGCTTCCCTTAGGACACTTGCCTCCTTAGATTTCAATCCCTCCTTCTTTTTTTCAGACTCTAGTGGCTCTTTCAGTGGGGGGTTAGTGGGGTCTTCCCTGCCTGGGGCTCTGCTGCTCCTGAGAGTAATCCCCTCAGGTAGTAGTCTCATGGGGCTGAGGACACAGTGGGCTCTGTCTTTCCCATTTCGACTCCTTGATAGTAGAACTGCAGCTGCTCTCCCCTCAAATTCACCTATGACAAAACACACCTAGTCACAGCTGGGGCTTCTGGTTTTCTTCCAAATCGCCGATCTCATGTAGCAGTATTGCTTTGACTTACTCTTCTCCATAATTACCCAGGTATGATTAAAGGAACTTTTGTCTGCTTTGGGGTGTACTTTTGTTAAAAGTTAGCTGAGATTGGCTTTGTCTGGAGCAGGCCAGAACACAGGGTGCAGATGACAGATGGATCTTTTCAGATCCCATGCCCCGTCCCTGATGGAAGGCTGGGTCATGGGGAAAGGAGTTAATGTTTCAGGTAAGCCTGAACTAGGGTATGAAGATGCACCTTTTCCCTCGTGGCTTCAGTGTGACCCAGAAGAGCTGTCTGATAGCTTGTGGGACGGCCATGAGATATAATTCTAACAGCTAACAGTGGAATTTTGAGTCATAGATGGTGATAGCGGTGCTTCTTCCAAGCATCCACTGATATTTCACATTACAAAAGATAACATCTCCCTTTAATGTTATCTTTAATGAAGCCACCTGAGGAGACACTTCTTGTGTAGAATGGTGAAGGTGGCAGCTCTGGCTCCAGACAGCATGGACTTGAATCTCAGTTCTGCCTCTTACTGTACAATTTCAGGCAAGCAGCTTCAACCTTCCCATGATGTGATATTCCCGTCTGAAAAATGGGTGCACTAAGTAGTATCTACCACCTGGGGACGTTGTAAAGATTCAGTGACTTACATACAAAGCACTCGGAATAGTGCCTGAACATCGTAAATACTAAACAAATGGGAACTTTGATTATTAAAACTTAGTTTCTTTTAAAGACTGATGAGCAATTGTCACCTAAATTGACTAATTGTGACCTCAGCACTCCTCATGACAAAGATGATAAAGACACAGCCCTTCATGAGGCTGGAGGTAAAAATCAGCACCTCATCACTTCCCTCCTGATATCAAGAACTTACCCAGACAGGTAAGGACCATTCTGACAGTGAGGCGATTATTGCAGACTCAAGACTTTGGATTCCAACTGAGCTGGGGAGGTCATGCTTTGAACAACCCTTTTCTCAATCTCCTTTTTTCCAAATGTCTACTCGCTGTATTCACAGCCACCTTTAGTTTCCCTTTGGGTTTGAGTAACTTGGGCCTTGGGCAGCCTTGACTCATTACATAACAAGTTCTTTCTCCTAATACATTTTATATTTAGAGTGGAAGATTGCTTTACTGTCCCTGCATCTCTCGGCAAACAACCTTCACCCCCGACCATGTTTCTTCTCTGAGAACAATAAAAGAATAAGATATTCTACTTGAACATGAATATTTAGAACTATCCTGGAAATAGGCAAAGCAGAAGTTTGGGGCCACCTTTAGTGCCTTAGTTGTTTTGAGGACCAACTGCTATATCCTTTGAAAGAATTTTCCAGTTAATAGTGTTAATAACACTAAAATAAATACCCAAAGGCATATTTTAAATTTGTCTCATTTTAAAAATTATGCCTGTTTCCCAAAGGCATTTAAAAATATGGTGGAGAGGTGAGTCCTGGACTTGGTTTCTCAGCATCAGCACTTCCACTTCCTTCTACCCCCTTCTCTATTCGTAATGTCACTTTTGTACCATTTCATTTTTGAAGTTACCTTTTTTTTTTTTAATTCAATAAGACCAAACTTTCACTGTGAGAAATCACAGGTAAGGTAAGAGGAGAGGAGTAGATACCCAGAGCAAACCCTGAAGATAGCTTTTAATATCTTTGGAGGTTAATATCGGGAAGAAATTCTCAAATATGTGAACTCTGTTTTGAAATGCCTACACATCTATCCAAAAGTATCCTTGTGAAAGAGGGAAGTACAAAATCACCTCTAAGCCAACCCACAATTATAATCACGATAGGTAAAGTCCTCTCTGGATGCCAAAATCAGAGGGCAAAAGTTTAAAGAAAAATTGGATATCTACATGTACTAAGATATTTGTTCATGACAAAGGGGGAAACAGTAACCTTACAGTGGAGAAACCAGACAGACACTACCTTATCCAAATTATTAGGGTTAACATCACTAGTGATAAGACACATCAACATTATGTACCCCTGGCCTCATGCACTGGGAGGAGCCAAGCATTAATTCTGTGATATTCTTGCCCCCAATACACAAGTACAATCTCATGAGAAAATATCAGACAAACCCAAATGGAGACACTTACAAGGTTCTGACCAGTGCTCTTTAAAAATGTCAAGGTCATGAAAGACAAGGGAAGATTGAAGAAAGCCCCAACTAAATGGAAAGTGGGATCCTGAAGTGGATCCTGGACCCAAAAAAGACATGAGTAGGAAAACCAGAGAAATCCAAATGATATTTGAACTTAGGACGATTATGCCAATGTTAATGTCTTGGTTTTGCTAGTCATTCTATCGCTATGTGACAGGTTAATATTGGCGGGCAGATGGAAACTCTGAGCTGGTTTTGCAATTCGCTGAAAGTCTAAGATAATTTCAAACACAAAGTCAAAGAAAAAATAATTTAAAAGTGTCTTTTCAACAAAAAGTTTCCAAATACAGTTGCTTTGGCAGGGTTTATTGGCTTGGCAAGATGTAAAACCATAAAACTTCTTCAAAAAATTATAATACAGACTACCCAAAACAGATTCTTCCTATCTTAATTGATTCTACCAATTGAAATACCAGAATACTTTTCCCTGATGATGAAATATGTCATTGTTTGGTTGGGTAAAAACGAGCACACACTGGTATGTTGCTAAATGCAGTTAGAGATGTATGCGAAAGAACTTATTTCATCCGATGGACACCTTGTCAAGGAATATCCCCAATCCTGACTTTTGAAAGCACAGTAGGAAACCTACTGGTGTTTTCTTTAGTTAAAATTGTCTGAACTCCAGAAATCACGATACACAATGGCTGATACAACCTAGTGATGAGGTTTAAAGATTCACTTGGGTACTGATATTAGAGGAGTTTGGAAAATGCATGCATTTTTAATTCAGAAACTCTTTGTTATTTGTAAATTTGTTCCAGAGCTTGTTAAAGAGTGCTCCTCACTGACCCCCCAGTAACTCCTCCAGGAGAGCTGAGCACAGACCACTCCTAGGACTCATACTAAACTAGAGCTCCTACAGCCTAAACATTTAAGATTCATTCAGTGATGTTGGTGGGAATGCAAACTGGTGTAGCCACTTGAAGAACATGTAGCCACTTGAAGAACACTATGGAGCTTCTTTAAAATGTTAAAAATAGAACTACCCTATAATTGCACTACTAAGTATTTACCAAGGGTTACCAAAATACAGATTTGGAAGTGTCCATGCATCCTGATGTTTACAGCAGCATCATCAACAACAGCCAAACAATGGAGAGATCCTAAATGTCCATTGACTGATGAATGAATAAAGAAGATGTGGAATACACACACACACACACACACACACACACACACACGCACTGGAATATTTCTCACACATCAGAAAAGATGAAACCTTACCATTTAGATCAACGTGGATGGGAGTGGAGGGTATTATACTGAATTAAATCAATCAGAGAAAGACAATTCTTTGTTTTCACTCATATGAGAACTGTAAGAAACAAAACAGAGGCTCATAGGGGAAGGGAGGGGAAAGCGGAATGGGGAGAAATCAGAGAGGGAGACAAACCATGAGAGACTCTTAACTATGGGAAGGGGAGGGGAACAGGGGATGGGGTAGCTAGCTAGGTAGCGGACATTAAGGAGGGCACACGATATAATGAGCACTGGGTGTTATATTGCAACTGATTAATTACTGAACCCTACATCTGAAACTAAGGATGTATACAATGTTAACTAATTGAATTTAAATTAAAAAAGAAGATATCTATATATCTATACACACACATATACATACAATGGAATATTACTCAGCCATCAAAAAGAATGAAATCTTGCCATTTGCAATGAAGTGGATGGAACTAGAGTTTATTATGTTAAGTGAATTAAATCAGAGAAAAACAGATACCATATGATCTCAATCATATGTGGAATTTAAGAAAGAAAACAGATGAACATATGGGAAGGGGGTGGGGAAGGAGAGAGAGAAACAAGCTGTAAGAGACTCTTGATAGAGAACAAACTTAGAGTTGATGGGTGATGGATACTAAGGGGAGCACTTGTTGTGATGAGCACTGGGTGTTGTATGTAAGTGATGAATCTGACTTCTACTCTAGTAGAATCTGAATTCTACTCCAGAAACCAATATTGTACTGTATGTTCACTAAAATTTGAATTAAAAAAAAAAAGTTTCATTTGGTGGCAAAGGCCAGAGACAAAGGTGGATCACCTGCAAGGTTACAGGATTGACTGTTGTACTTCAGAGCTCTTTCATCAAAACAGCGATGAATAATCTATGTAAGAGTGACATTTCTTTTTTTTTTTTTAATTAACATATAATGTGTTATTTGTTTCAGGGGTACAGGTCTGTGAATCATCAGTCTTACACAATTCACAGCACTCACCATAGCACATACCTGCCCCAATGTCCATAACCCAGCCACCCTCTCCCTACCCCCCCCCCCCCCCCCCCCCAGCAATCCTCAGTTTGTTTTGTGAGATTAAGAGTATCTTATGGTTTGTCTCCCTCCCCGGTCCCATCTTCTTTCATTTTTCCCTCCCTTCCCCCCCCACAATCCTCTACCCTGACTCTCAAATCCCTCATATCAGAGAGATCATATGATAATTGTCTTTCTCTGACTGACCTACTTTTTTTTTTAAAGGATCTGCAATTTTTTAAAGATTTTATTTATTTATTTGACACAGAGAAATCACAAGTAGTTGGAGAGGCAGGCAGAGAGAGAGAGAGAGAGAAGCAGGCTCCCTGCTGAGCAGAGAGCCCGATGCGGGACTCGATCCCAGGACCCTGAGATCATGACCTGAGCCGAAGGCAACAGCTTAACCCACTGAGCCACCCAGGTGCCCCTCTGACTGACCTACTTTGCTTAGGTAATATCCTCTAGTTCTGTCGATGTTGTTGCAAATGGCAAGATTTCATTTTTGATGGCTGCATAGTATTCCTGTGTGTGTGTGTGTGTGTGTGTGTGTGTGTGTGTGTGTGTACATTGCTGCTATAAACATCCGGGTGCACGTGCCTCTTCTGATCACTACATTTGTATCTTTAGGGTAAATATACAGTGGTAATACCTTCAGCTTCCACCATGCTTCCTGGGTTTTACAGCATTCTCTCATCTTGTTTCAGCAGCACCCAAAAACACGGATTAAGTGCCTACCATGAGGGGGATTCCAGATCTTGCTGAATCATGGTCAGCCTGGCTGAAGAGTGGAATGGACAAAAAAGACCAATACCACCATTAGTCTAAAGAAATTTAGAAACTGGGCACCAGGGCAGGCAAGAGGTGCTGATAAGGTAGATGTGAAAACTTTTGGGGCTAAGGCCAGCAGGGGGCAGTACGGATGGAAAGTGGGGAAGATCTCCCAGCCAAGACATAAAACTTATATTTTATTGTATGGATATTTAGTGTATGGATAGCAAGGAGACATTAAACTTTTTAAAGCCCGAGTGTATAAATTTGGATTTATAAATAATTACTTGAAACAATTTGTAGAGCCATTCAGGACTGAAGAAAAAACCGAAGATGATAAGACCAGCTGGTAGTCATTAAAGTAATGTGACTGACATTCATTGAGAAGTTGCTTATCTGGAGCCATGCTTGAGGTTCTACGTTCGTATTTACATTTACTGCACCCAGGGCTCCTGGGGACTTCCTCATTCTGTATATCAAGGAAGGCAGAGGTAGAGATTCTGAGTCATGACTCCATCCTTGAAAAAGGAAGTCTGGGCTAAACTCAGATGAGCTGGTCTCAGAGGTGGGACTAAGCCAGTACTCAGCATTCAGATAATAATACTGATGGGAAAAAGAAAATTAGTATCAAGAGAAACAACTATGTATCAAAGTCTGTGGCAAATAGGCAATGTTCTAGTTGCTTCACATAATTGGTTCTGGGAAAATGGGTGGGCCTTCTTTTCCTCAAGAAAGCAGATTGTGATCCATGGTGGTAAAGGCCTGGACTTGGGACAGGAGCAGGTTGGGAAACTGGGTTCGGTGCTATGACTGTGGGGCTTCTTGGGAAGGAAGAAAGAAGTGAAATAGGACATATGACATCAGGCCTATGTGGCTAAAGGAACCAGAGGCCATGGGGCAGCCACTGGGGAGGGATGAGGGGGAACCCGCTTTGCTTTTAGTAAGCTAGAGACCATTTCCTGGTCTTGGGAGCAGGGGCTGTGGGGGAGGAGGGTACGCATTCAAAGAAAAATGTGATTTTCCTTAAATTTTATCTAAATTGCATTAGCTATAATGTTTGGAGGGTATATTCAATTATATGGTGAGTTTGAAATCATTGAGAACCAATAATCTGGGGCACCTGGATGGCTCAGTTGGTTAAGCATCTCTTTTCGACTCAGGTCGTGATTCCAGGATCCACACCGGGCTCCTTGCTCAGCAGGGATCCTGCTTCTCCCTCTGCCTGCTGCTCCCCTTTGCTTGCACTCTGTTTCTCTCTCTCTGACAAATAAGTAAAACCTTTAAAAAAATTTTAAAAAAGAACTCATAATCCAATTTTTAAAGAGATGGGTAGTTTTAGTTAGAATTACCCTTAATTTTCTGAAGTCATATAAAAGGGAGGAATTTTCATTCACATAAAAATCATTTGGAGGGGTGCCAGGGTGGATCAGTGGGTTAGAGCCTCTGCCTTCGGCTCAGGGTCCTGGGATGGAGCCCTGCATCGGGCTCTCTGCGAAGCAGTGAGCCTGCTTCCCTTCCTCTCTCTCTGTCTGCCTCTCTGCCTACTTGTGATCTCTGTCTGTCAAATAAATAAGTAAAATCTAAAAAAAAAAAAAAAAATCATTTGGAATAGTGAGGAATTTGATGTCCCAAACTATTGCCTTTTATTTTTCTGCTCAACTGTGTATTTGAATAGGTAACCATTTCACTCCCATTGTTGAGTTACTATTGTGAAAGCTTTAGCATGTGTGTTGAAATAAACAGTCAAGCAGTATAGAAGGTACACAGTGAAAACCTTAAACACCCTCCTCCCGTGCCTCAGAGAGATCATATGATCATGACTACGGCTATTTACACTGCAACCAAATTGTTTATTTATGCAGAAGGGGTAGATATTTTGAGTCTTATTAAAAGCTTGAATTGTGTAAAAAGTGGCTTGGGCATATTGTGTTACTTTTACCAAAAGGATTTGACCCATCATACCTTTTAGAAACCGACTTCACTGAAATTTTCAGCAGAAAGCTCTAAAATATTGATATTTAACGTAAAGGTATGTTTTTAGTGCCTGGCACAGCCGAGAACAGCTTCACCGCAACCATTACTACACATACATTATAATATTCCTATAAACTCTATTTGAATAACTTTCATGCCTTGCAAAGTCTGAAGAACCTTTTAAATTGATGTGGTGTTAGGATGTTTAAAGAAATCAATTTGCTTCTAAGACCAGTTTTATTAGAATCCATGAAGGTTATATTATGGCATACATGCACGTCCTATAAATGATGGGGGAATAAAAAGAAAGAAAAAAGTCCAGAATGGAAAAATTCCTGTCTCACATATCGTTACCAGTTTGTTATCTTGGGATCTTTATGAAAGCAATGTTGGCATTGTCTTCTCTTACTTTTCAACCACATACTTAGACTCAATCAGAGCATGATCCTCCAGCTTTACAGTCTTTAAAAGTAAGGATCTTGATAGGAATGGCTTGCCTTGCTTATTTTGCACCCTTTCCATTTGAAGGCTCTGGGCTCCTGCTGCAAGGTGAGTTTTTGTCTGGTTTCCCCATTTGATTAATTACCCCAGCTACTGTCATCATTCCTGTGTCTCCTGCATAGGTGGTCTGTCCAGACCCTTTAGGGTTTCATCCTAACTGGCAGTGAGGCGAGCAGTGCTTGACAACAGTGGTGCTAATTGCTTTGTCTTAATTGCATGGGGTCACCGTGGTAAAGTTAAAAAGGCTATTTGCCTGAAGAGTGGTATTTTGGTTTGCCTTGTTATTTTCTTCTGTTACTGATATCATGTCTAATTTTATGACATGGCATTCTTTCCACAGGAAGAAGTGAAGTGAGAGTTGGGAAGGGTTAACAAGGGAGCAAACACAGCAGCCCATCTTCTAGCCCCTCACTGACCATGTGCCTGTTTTGACCAAAATTCTGCCTTGGGGTAATATGGTCCCTCTACTGTCTTACCACGATGGGGTCTGTGGTGATTTCAGACACTCCTCTGATACAGAAGGCAGTCCTTCTGCCTTCCAATGTCACCCCTTCCAGGGAAGAAAGCAAGTCCTGACTGGTCGTCTGGTCCAGATACACCCTGAGTTGGTCAAGCAGGCAGCCAAGGGGAGATGGGGGGTGGGGGAGCAAAGGGACTGTCACTCTTCAGAAATTCAGGAGCTCTTAATGTACAGTAGAATTATATTTCAGTCTCACTTCCTTTATAACCTAAATGTATTCTTCTGAAAATGGTTCCCCAGCGTTCTGCAGCCTGCCCAAGGGATTGATGGTGACTGAAAGGTTAAGAACTTGCGGGAGGTGGTTCCATTCCTCCCTTCACCTAAGTGGTAATGGGCATTTCTGAGTATCCCCCACCCCAGTCCACTACATCCTGAGTTGGTGTGTGTACACACACACACACACACACACACACACGCACACAGAGTCAGGAATCAAGCAAGACTCCTCATATTTCTTTAGAAACCACTTTATATTTTATGGAATTTTGTTCAAACTGAAGCATTTATGACTGAGGGCAGGAAGTATGTGAAGGGATAAATATACATCCAGACTCTCACCCCATTTCCCAACCCTTGCCACTTTGGCTCTTCATTTCCAAGTGAACTGAGGTTTTGTAAGAGCAACTGAGGAGCTGTTGAATGCTGGTTAACTGAGATGTTGTTAAGCAGCATTTTATAGAGAGGTATGAAGGGGGTAACACATATTTTTCCTTCTAGAGCTCCAAACCAATGTTGGGTATGGTTGAGATCCCTGTCCAATACAACAGCTACTGGCCACACATAGTTATTTAAATTTAAGTGAGTAAAAATTAAATAAAATGTAAAAATCATTTCTGCAGTTGTTACCCATACTTCCAGCGCTTGATCGCCGAATGTGGCTCGTGCCCACCATATTGGAGAGCACAGACACAGGACATTTCTATCGCTGCAGAAATATCCACTGCATGGTGTGCCTAGAGTTCTTTACCTTGTTCACGCCTTGCTTCATGCCTGTCCCTCCAGTCTGTCCCCTACCCACTCTGTGCTCACTCATTGTCTGAACGTCTGACCCCGCCTTCCTCACCTCACCAAAGTCCTTTGCCTTGAGAAGTGTGTGATGGGGGTGCCTGGGTGGGTCAGCTGATTGAGCGACTGACTGCCTTCGGCTCAGGTCATGATCCCAGGATCCCGGGATCGAGCCCCACATCAGGGTCCCTGCTCAGAGGGTAGTCTGCTTCTCCCTCTCCCTCTGGCTGACGCTCTCTCGCTTATGCGCTCGCTCTGACAAATAAATAAATAAAGTCTTAAAAAAAAAAAAAGAAGAGTATGATCGGATTCCCACTCTTCCCTCTCTTTTCAAATGATTCAACAACATATCTGCTACCTCCTTGTGATGTCTTTTGAGTTAGAAAGGGCAGGTGTATTCTTTTTACATCTTTGTAACTAGTGGGAAAACGGGCTCAGGGAGAGTAAGGTCTTTGTCCGAGGTTGCACATGGGCACACAAGCCATCTTCTGATTTTCTGGCACAGGCTTCTCAGGGTTTGTGCTTTGTAAAAAATGTGTCATAGTCCCATGGTCTCAGCGTTAAAGGTAGATAAATTCAGGGTCAGCCGTTTCTCTAGCAAGTGTCACTGTGGGAAGGGTGTGGGCATGGCAGCAGGGGTGCCTGGCTGTGTGACTGGGCATACTGTTTCCTTATTGGAACTTCAGTTTCTCCATCTGGAAAATTCGGGGACAGAACTGTTACAAAATGGTGCAAAGACTGTTTTTTTCTCTAATAGTCAACATATATTTTGGATGACGCTTTACTCATATGGCTCTTCATTATTTCTCAAATGATTCAAAGACCATTTTTAAAAAGTTTCTCTGCCTTTGTTTTCTGGGCAGTAACCATTCCAGAAGCAGACTTCCTACTGATTATTTATTTATTAAATTCTATTTAGTATTTAAAAAATAAAATTGTACTTAAATGCAATTAATTAACATATGCTGTATTATTAGTTTCAGAAGTACAGTTCAGTGATTCATCAGTTGCATATAATACCCAGTGCTCATTAGAGCAGGTGCCCTTAAAAAAAAAAAAAAGAATTATTTATTTATTTATCTGACACAAAGAGGTCACAAATAGGCAGAGAGGCAGGCAGAGAAAGAGAGGGGGAAGGAGCCTCCCTGCTGAGCAGAGAGCCTGATGCCAGCCTCGATCTGAGGACCCTGAGATCAAGACCTGAACCGAGGGCAGAGTCTCAACCTACTGAGCCACCAAGGTGCCCCATCAGGTGCCCTTCTTAATGTCCATCACCCAGTCACCCCATCCACGCACCCACCTCCCCTCCAGCAGCCCTCAATTTGTTTCCTATAGTTAAGAGTCTTTTATGGTTTGTCTCCCTCTCTAATTTCATCTTATTTTCCCCTTCCTTCCCCTATGATCCTCTGTTTTGTTTCTTAAATTCCATATATGAGTGAGATCATATGACAATTGTCTTTCTTAGGTTGACTTACTTCGCTAAGCACAATACCCTCTAGTTCCATCCACATCATTGCAAATGGTAAGATTTCATTTTTGATAGCCGAGTAGTATTCCATTGTATGTATATCCCATATCTTCTTTATCCATTCATCTGTTGATGGACACCTGGGCTCTTTCTATAGTTTGCCTATTGTGGACATTGCTGCCATAAACATTGTGGCGCACCTGCCCCTTTGGATCACTGTGTTCGTATCCTTTGGGTAAATACCTAGTAGTGCATTTGCTGGGCCATAGGGAAGCTCTATTTTTAACTTTTTGAGGAACCAACTGATAATTTAATAGGGTCCTCTTTACTATGACATTTGGATTGTCATCTGAGCCTTCACTATCCCAAGGATGGTCCTTGAGGGCTTTTTAGAAATGTAAAGTTTCAGACCTGCCAAATTAGAACCTGCATTTATCAAAAGCCCAAGTGATTCATTTGAAACCCAGAGCTTGAGCAACCCCATCCGGGCCCTGGGGAGACAGGAATGAATGCAACTTGCCCATGTAGAAAACTGCTCAGGGAGAGCAAGTTCACATAGGGAAACTGTCATTTCTCCAAATCCTCCCCAGCAGTTCCCCTGGGGGTTTCCAGCTGGGATTTGAGCTCCTTCCCTGGGCAGGACGTATTCTCTCCGAGGTCTGCCTCAGAAACATGAGCGAATCCATGGAGCACTCTTCTGGCTCTGGAGTCCTCCTAGTGAGGGATCTGCTCATTGCCCTACAGCCTCTTACTTCTGCGTCATTAATACTCTGACTGAAGCTCTCTGGCTTGTGCACAAGCTGTGGTCCTGCAAGACTGGGAAAATTGGGAATTACAGTAGTGGCTCTACAGGATACACGTGGAGTTAGGTGGGCGCTGGGCCACATAGCTGTGAGTCACTGCATGGCTCAAGGGAAGACCTGCTAGACGGCCCAGGGGCCGGAGGCCCAGAGAAACACCCTCTGTTGCCTGTGGGAAGGGAGAGTGGGGTTCCATCGGGTCGGAGCCCTGCCATGCAGGACACAAAATCTAAGGCAGAAGGATGTTTGCGGTAGAAGATGTCCCCATCAATGAGACTCTGCAGTCTGCTTTGGCTGCTGTAACAAAGCGCCACAGATGGCAGGGCTGATGCACCAGGGACACATTTCCTCACAATTCCAGAGGCTAAAACTGGGAGAGCTAGGTGTAGGTAGGGCTGCTTTCTTCTGAGACCTCTCTGCTTGGCTCACTGATGGCTGCCTTCTCTCTGTCTTAATATGGGGTTCCCTCTGCGTGTGTCTCTGTCCTAATTTACTCTGTCAGATTGGATTAGGGCCCCCGTCTCCAAACACAGTCACACCCTAAGGTACTGAGGCTGGAGATCACAAAGCATGGATCTGGGGGGACACAGTTAAGTCCCTAGCACCCCATCTCTGCAGCCTCTTCTGAGTAATGAGAGTGGCTCTCTCCACACGTGGATGGCCTGTGCTGTGCGTGTTCCTGTGTCTTGTGTTCCCAAGCCAAAAGTCACCACCTTGGCTGGATTTTAGGGAAAACAACAGCCTATCAGGCATTCTGGACTTGGAATCTAACCAATGGAGATTCTGTACACTGAGGGGTGCCTCCCTGACCCAATCAGATTCTCCCTGTGGGGAGGCAGGGACACGAGCTGTGCTCAGAGAAGCTAGCAGCGTTCTTCTGTTGGGAGAAGACCAAGTCACTGTCCTTGAAGATGAATTCTGAGGGAATAAGAGCCATAGTTCTTAGTGTGCACAAGGGCAGCTGTATGTCCCAGGTTTGATCATGAGGAGACAAAGGGACTGCTCAGCTGCTTAGTCCCTGTGTCCTTCCTTATACAGTTACTCAGTTCACTGATCCCTTGCCATCCCAAACTAATTAGGATGGAAAGATGGATGAATGGTGGCCATTCCCAAGCAACACATGGGGTGAGAGGTCACTGGGATGAGCCATTCAATTGGCTGATCTATGAGAGACCAACACCAGGACTAGGATGA
Source organism: Mustela nigripes (assembly GCF_022355385.1). Lineage (NCBI taxonomy): Eukaryota > Metazoa > Chordata > Mammalia > Carnivora > Mustelidae > Mustela > Mustela nigripes. The sequence goes on along the minus strand of NC_081563.1, from coordinate 94,466,339 downwards.
AGACAGAAGTGAGATCTCAAGGATCTGTATCTCAGTTTGGACTCTCTCAGAGGCAGAGCCTGAGACAAGGATTCATGTGCAAGTAGTAATAAGGGAAAGTATCCCAGGAAGGACCAGCAAGGAAGTGAGGAGGTGAGACAGGGAAGGGAAAGAAGCCAGTACAGGATGTGTGAATGAGCAGATTGCCGCTGAGGGCAGCTGGGCTCTGTCCTACTACAGACCTCTGGTTGATGGCATAGGACATGAGACCCCATTGTTTCACCTGGGCAAGGAAACTGCTGTCTATCCATCTTCCACCACTTGAAACTGGTTGAGGACCAAGAACTTCCTGGTATTTGCCAACTATCCCAGGGGGCTAGGACCCTCTGTTCCTCCTTCAGGCAGTGATGCACAAATGTTGGCAGTGGGCAGCTATTGGCACATGTGGACACAGGGTGTGCCCAGGGGCTTTGGACACCACACTGTTCTCTGGGATGGACACTTCCTCCTCTCCAGAACCATGACAGCGGGACTTAGGGCCAGGTGTTTTCACCCTTGGAGGAGCTGGCTATGTGCATTGGTAGAGAGGGATTGACCATTTCTAAAAGGTGCCTTTTGTGATAGACCATCAGGTGTCTGATCCTCTGTCATTCACACAATAATCAGATTCCTTTGATTTGACCTCACAAATCTACCTCCCTCCTTTATGTTAGTTTCTGTGGAGGCAACTCTTATGTTGTAGCTCCAGAGTTAAAGAGATTTGGAGGCCTCTGGAAGTAAACACTTACATAAAACTCCTTTAAACAGTTCCTGTAAATCTCTCAGGTTAGGGAGCCCAGTACTATACCCCAAAGAACATGTTAACCTTTTTTCCATTTCCCCCATATCAGGTAAAAAACAGGTAGTCATTTAAAGATACAAGATCAATTGGAAATTGAAAATTGATTTTTCTTGTACCTTTTATCATTCTGGAGGGAGAGAAGAGCTGCTCATGTCGCCAAAAAAAAAAAAAAAAAAGACGGCAGGCTATGGGTCCAGGTGTGAGAACAGATTCAGAGGGAGCCTCTCAGGTGGACCCCTCAGCCTCTTCCCCCTCAGTTCTTGGGGGAAATACTCAGTGGCCCAGGACAGCTACATGGTACCCAGTGGAGGGAGTGGGTGTGCCACCTTTCTGGAGGAAGTCAACTGGCTGGCGCTGCCCTCACCAGCCAGGCTGCTACCTGAGCTCCTGCTGCTAATGGGAACGGACAGAACCTTGCTCCAGTGGAGAAGCCCGTCACTCAGCTGCCTGCTCCAGAGCAGGAGGGAGCCTTTGCCCATCCCTGCCACGCTCCCTCTTCTGCATTCCCACCCACACCCCTCAGGACTTTCTCTTTATAAGAACACTATCTTGTTCATATGTGGGGTACTTCTCTGAGATTCAGTTTCCTCGTCTGTCTAAAGACAGAGTGGGCATGACAATCAGGTAAGAAGATGTAGGAGAAGCACCTAGCAGGTGCCTGGCCAGAGTGGGTACTGAATAAATGGGGATGGTAGTCACCATCTCAGGTATGGGGGCTGGGAGCAGAGAACTGTGGCTTTCATTGTTCCATTTTATGAATGAAGGCAAAAGGGTGAAACAAGCAGCAAGGAAAGGGATGGGATTTTTTTTTTTTTTTTTTTTTTTTTTTTTTTTTTATCTAAGCCTTTCAGTTGATGTCTGTCAAGCATTCTGACAGGAGAGAACATTTTGGGCGTGGTGGAAGCATCCTGTCTTGATTGTGGCAGTCACTTGGTGTCAGCATGAGGGGCCAGAAGAGCCAGAAGTAAGAACGAGATTGAGCTGGACTGGATAATGTTACCCTCTTCCAACAGGTTCCAGGCGCCAAGTTCATGGGTAGAGTTTTAATTCTCCTGGAATTAAGTTGAGCAACTTGTCCTTCCTTCTACAAAATAAGAGGATAACATCCGCACGTGCTGTCTCTCTCTCTCTCTCTCTCTCTCTCTCTCACACACACACACACACACGCGCGCGCGCGCGCGCGCCGGCCTAACTGTAAAGAAGATTTCACCAAGACACACACACGCACACAAGAATATTTCACGGAGACTTCTCTTTAATCCTGCAGGCGGTCAAGCTACGAAAAATAGTCTTTTCTTATCCAATCGCGCCACCCCGCGGACAACTTGGGCACTGCCGACTCCCTAATCTGACGCCAACCCGCCGGGGTTGAAGGTGTGTGTGGGGGTGGTGCTTAAGAAAGTAAAAGGATCAACGTTTGGAGTCACGAATGCCTTTGATGAGAGGTAGTTCCACCTCGGGCATCCGTGGGAAAGTCAACGAAACAAGTTGGAATTGCGGGTCCTATTTCAGGGCGGGTGTACGTCGCGGAATTTAACCCTTTCAACCCTTTTAACCCTTTCAACCTCTGCCTCAGAAAGGCACCAGGCCGGGGTGGAGTTGGGAGACATCAACAGTGTGGCGTCCTTTCCACTCTCGAATGCTCCTGTACCCCAGTCGAGGCCTCACACAAGGTGCTCTCAGCGGCAGGGCGGGGTGGCGTTCTTGTCTCCATCGCTCAGACCCCAAGCCCCGCGTCGGCATGGCGTCTCCTCCTGGTGGCCAGATGGTGCCACTGCACCGCTCGCCTTCGGCCGGGGAAGGGCGCAAAGAGGTGCAGGGCTTCTCCACCACCGTTCTTCTCCGTCAGCGGCCACCTCTGGGACTGGGATTGGGCGTGGGCCAGAGCAGCAGGAGTCCCGACTCAACGGTAAGCGAGAGGTGAGGGTCTCTCCTTCCTAGTACACCTTACTTCCGACCTCAACCAAAATCAGAATCCTCTTCCTACAGCATGTTCTCGCTCTCCGAACCGCACCCTTACGCTGCCTACTTAGCGTGCACCCACAGGGGCCACGACGGACATGGGGACCGCTCAGAATGGCAGAGACCGTGCCGGGTATCTATCGGGGCGCTCTTCCAGTCACCAGCGCGCACCTGGGCCACTGCACCAGTTTGCTGCTGTTTGTGCCCCAACATGATGGTAATGGGAGGGAGGGACGGCAGGTGGCACGTCCGTGGAAGAAGGATGGGGGAAAACTACGGCGGAGGAACAAGTGCCCTCAAGTTCAGATTCCCTCTGTTGATGCGCACTTTCCAAGACACCTGTGCACGGCCATCTGTGAAGGAGCCGTCTTGACTTGCACGCTCTAATCCGGGTTCGGAGACGCCGACTCCTCCTCGCCTTCTCTCCCGGCGGTGGCCGTGCTTGGGTGGAAATACAGCCGGGACTGGGAGGCCGGCGTGCCTGGGGCACTTTCTGGGACCACCGCGGGCTCGCAGCGCGGTGGCCCGAGTGCAGAGCTCGGGCGCCTCCTGGTGGTGGCGGCGGCGGCGGCGCGCGGCCGCGCCGGGATCTCGCGTCCCGCGGTGCGTCTGCAGGACTTGAGTTCCGCGCGCGGGCAGGTGGTCCGCGGGCCTGCATTTCCCCACTTGCTCGGGTGGCGGCGCCGAGGCCTATATCGCCTCTTAATAACGCTGCCCCGGGGGGAAAAAAATATTAGAGCCTTAAAAAACCAGACTGCGTGGAAGAGGGGAGGGTGTGTGTGTGTGTGAGAGAGAGAGACAGAGAGAGACAGACAGAGAGATAGTTGGGGCATTGGTGAAAGCAATAAAACTCAGATCGCTTCCTTGGAGAGATAGCGGCAGCTATAATGCGCTGGGGGGATCAGGGGTTTATTTGCAGATCCTGGATAAAAGATGATATATCGACACAGTTTAGAGTGTCATTGCGCCTGGCCTCTCAGGAAGCCACAAGTACATATTTCCTGAAATACCGGCCAACACAATATCTAATCCACACACCACTTAAGCATGGGAGGGGAAGCTCAGCATCTTACAAGTTTGCTCCTGGTTTCCTGCTTATGGGTGGGGAGGCCCCACCCGGACAGGATCGGGTGCTTCTGGACTTGCCCTCCCCTAGCCATCGTCTTCAGTCCAAGTAATCACTTAGCGATGGGCCTTAATAAATACGTCTGAGAACTGTCCTTATGCTCGGTAAATATTGGATTAGCTTTTCAATGACCAGGCTCTTGAAAAGGCTCGAGAAATCCACACCAGGTCTCAACTAAGCCTAACAGTCAATAGGTAAGGAAAATAAGTTCTTCCCTGGCTGGTGTGGGGGAGCGTTCAGGACAGGGTTCCTCCTCTTACCAAGTTATCAGATTCTACTAAATATGACAGAAGTACTAGACAGGAAAGTGAGACCCCCGAATTTTGGATTAGCTGGAATTTCTACCATCTTAGTTTCGCTCATTAAGGGCTGAATGACTTTGCCCCAGGGCGACGTGCGTTCCTTCTGTTTACTTCCACAGCACGAACTCTTCAACTCTTCGCTGCAGCACATATTTGTTTGTTTGTTTGTTTGTTTAGGGGGTGCTTACGGGAGTTTCAGGCCAGACTGTTGGGGAGGGGCCTGACCTGAATGATCTCCGATGGCCCTTCAAGAACTCAGACTGCTTCGGTGAGGCAAAACCGGACAAATTCCTCGGAAGCTCTGCTCTGTGTCCCTGTTACTGAATTTTGCTGACCAAAATGATGCAGGAGACGCTGAGAATTAAAGCGCTAGTTCCTCTCTTACCAACGGGAAGGGCGGCGGTGGAAGAAGTCCCTGAACCGGTTTCCCATCGCATTCAGATGCCAGTGGTATCCCCGCGCATCGTAATTCGAATGACCGGGGGTCCGTAACAGAGGGGTCCGGCTGGGCACAAGTGGCTTCAGAACCGGTTGCAGCTGAAACTGAGCAGGGCCAAGACTGAGCGGCCCCTCGGGCTCTCCGAGTCTTCCCTGAAGTGCGCGGAAGGCTGGCTTGCGCGCCTGGGCGTCGCGACTAGGAGGACGCATGGAGATTGGATTTTCATTTACTCTGAGGCCTCGAAGTCCGTGAGACCCCAGCATCCCCGGGTCCTGGACACCTGGGTCTCCTCCTGAGCCCGGGGCAGTCCGGTGGCTTCCTCGGGAGGCCCCTAGACATGCGAAGCTTAGTTCTCAAAATGCGCGCAAGGAGCGCAAATCCTGAAGGCGGACAGTTCATATTCCAGAGCCTGAGCGTTAGAGCCAATATTTTGTAGAGGAGACAGAGACAGAGGACAGAGACAGACTGGGGCGCGGGGGGGGGGTCGGGGGGTGCGGGGAGGGCAGCGAGAGAGCGAGCGAGAGAGCAAGCGGGAGAGGTATCCAGCTCTCAGTGTGTCACGGGGCCTAGGCGGGGCAAGCGCCCTCTGAAACCATCAAAGACAGGGGTGGCTTTTTTCCCCTCCTCCAGCCTCCTCCCCAATAGATATAGCACGAATTTTTAATGCGTCTTCCTTTCACAGACAACAATACAGGGTTTGAAAGCCGGACACAATTTGGGTTTTGTGCGGGTCCCTCCTCGCGCTCCCTGGGCCCAGCTGGCCATATGGAATCCAGCATGGAGCCCGCGGATGACAAAGGGACCCAGTGACAGGCCCAACAAAACCCCAAGGAGACTTCTGCCTGACTCCGGGATTCACTGCCCGCGATAAGCGCGCTGAATGGTGCGGGGTGGAGGGGGAGGGAGGGTGGGCCCCTTCTCCCTCTTCCCCTCTCTCTATCCCCTGCGATTCTTTCTCTGTCTCTTTTTAATATGCACGCCTCTAACATCCCCGGCTCCCAGCTCTCCCATTGTGCCGTTTTGTGCGGCCCTCTGTAGATTGGGCGAAGATAGACTGCCTAAGCGGACCCCGCGCCGGGTGCGCTCCCAGGGCGCTGGGGTTAGGGCCACACAGGGTTCCGCGGGCGCTTTTATTGACTCCATAGGGACCCGGGGACAGAGAGAGGCGGGCGCTGGACCCACCTCCCCAGCTCCCAGCCTCAGGGGCGCACAGCCAGACTGCAGGCCTGAAGGTCTGGCCACCGCCCAAAATGCACCCTCAATGCGCACTCAGCCCTCAGCGCACACATAGTGAAAACCTTCCAGAATTTGGACCTTCCACTTTGCCTCCTTCCTCCCTGGAGGCTTGGGTGGTGGGAGGGCTCCTATGATCATTATTGGCCCCCGGAAGCCCTAGGCCTGGGACAGTTAAAATCAACCGGAATCTTGGGGCCCTGCCTCGGGCCTCCTGACAACCCCTCTCCAAGAGGCTCGGAAGTCTTACATCCCTTCCCGATGCATTGGGGAGTTACAGGAAAGTTACCAGTGGCATCTTCAGTGGTTGGTGTCAGGGCAAGTTGGGCATCCAACTACTGTACAATAAATGATTTAGGGAGAATTCTCTGGGCTTTTATAAGCAGCAAGAACTAAAACCCAAACGTTTCCAGGCTAGTGTAGGGAACAAAGGGAGACTTCTCAGTATTTAGAAAACCTGAGTGAACCCACATGAACCTGGAGATGGGGAAGGACATTTAGTAAGATATTAGAAAGACTTCAGCGCCCTCAATTATCCAGGGGCGGGTGCGCAACGCAGAAATAACGTGTAATCACGTCCCTGGGCGTGTTGAGCTGAGTGCTATTGACGCGCAGATTTGGTCACACGGATAATCATGTTTACTTTAGATATTGAATTAAATCTGATCATCAACTAGAGGGAGCGAGAAAGTCAGCTGGGACCGCTGCCTTGCTCGGCCTCCTCGCCACCCCCTCCTCCCCTCCCCAGCTATGAAGGTGGAGCTCAAGAGAAAACAGGAGATACAATTTCCAAATGAGGCCGACTTTCAATCCCGAGGCATCTCCGCACCCGCTGGGCTCTGAGCTACAGGGACTTGGGTATTTTCGGAAATCCCTGAGACAGAAGAGAGAAGCACCCCCCTCCCCGCAAGTGTGGCCCCTTGAGACGCTCCCCCGCATGGGCAAGTGTGTGCCAGCATGGGCCAAGGAGATCTGTGTGCAACGAGGGTGGGAAAGAATCGGTTCTCTATTAGGGACCGGCCCACACGCCCTCCCCCGGGGCGAACCGGGGGCTGTTTCTTTGCCTCCTGCTCCCCTCACCGCAGCCTTCAGGCCGGGGCACACGACCCCACCTCAAACCCCTACTTTCAAGCAAGCAGTTCGCTCAGTTTCAAGCCGAATACCTGGCCTGGAGGGCTGCGCACCGCCAGATCCTAGAAGGGGTGGAGGCATGGGATCCAGCCTGGGGTTTTGGGGCTGGGAACCCAGAAAGGACGGGGTGGGGGGGTGTGGAAGGAAGGAGGGAAGTTTCCCTTTGTAGGGGTTGTGGTTGTCACTGACTCCTGCCCGCCGGCTCTCTGGGACCAAAGAGCCTAGAGGAAGCTGCAGCAGTCCCCCTCCATCCCCTGAGCCCTGGTCCCCGCAAGTCACACCATTGCAAGGCTTCAAGCACCCCGAAACTTGCCTCTCCCTCTGTTTCGCCCCTGATCTTAGAGCGGTCTCCCAGGCCGCCTCTAGACGGCGGGTTTTGCAAAGGGGGTGGGGAGTAGAGAGAAAATCGACCAGTCTCAACCTCAGCCTCCCCACCCCCCTTCTCTGAGCGAGGTAAATCAAATGCAACAAAGTGAAAGTCATCGACTGTAGTGGCTTCAACAGCTTCTCAGGCTGAAGGAGCCACTCGTAGATTTGGGCGAGCAAGGGGGGTTTGCTCCCTTCGCCTTGGCATTTTCCAAAGTCACTTTTCCTCCTGGAGCCAGAAGGCTGCCACACAGCCCGCGAGGCCTAAGGAGAGGCCCGGGAGAGGGTGGGCGACCTCAGGCTTCTGGTGGACGACTCGAAGGCCCGAGGCCAACCGCTCCTGCCCCAGCCGGGAATCCAAGGCACAGAACCTGGCTGGCCCGCCCGAGCTAGGCCTGTTCGGAGAGCCTCTCCAGCGCCCCCGGTGCCCCTGGTTCCAGACCCCGAAGGGAATAGTGAGTGAGATCGCGGCTAGCGGCCAGGCCGGGGTCCTTGCCCTAAGCCTCAGGCCCGGCGCAGGGCGACAAAGTAAGACAAACGGGAGGGTCGGGCTTGGTTTTTTTAAACACAGGATTTTTATTAAAATTCTTATTTAAAAAAATCGAAAGCTTTCAGCGCCCGGCGCTCTAGGGGAACCGCAAGGAACCGCTGAGCTCCAAGTTCCAGGGCTCAGGACCCGGAGGTGGGGCAAGGGGGCTTCTCGCCTACACATTTTTTCCTTTTTCATATTTGAGAAATGTTTGCACTGAACAAAATATAAAAGGAAAAGAAAGCAGGGGTAACCAAACATAAACAAACAAACAAACAAACAAAAACCCACAAAGAAAGGTATTGGGCCCGGAGGGAGAACAGGCCCGCTGGACTCGAGATCATTTTGGCAACAATCACCACCGATATTTACAACGAAAGCGAAATCTGCCACCAGTTGTCAGAACGTTTACAGGGCCATAAATATTTAGCATTTTCTTATTTTAAAAAAAGGAGAAAATTTCTCTATATTTTTAAAGTGTTCTCCACTTGCTTTAGAAGAAGACGGCTGACAATATCGCTACTCACACAAACATATTTTACAAAATTCACAAAAGCAGGGCGGGGGAAGGGTGTGTTGGTCTTTTTCTCGTTCTCAAGTGAGGACGTTAATGTCGGGGACGATTTGGTCCCCCTGGGGAGAGGCAAAGAAGCAAAGCTGCGCAAACATTCTGTAAACACGGCTTATAGTTCAGCCCTCTCCAAAGGTTGAAAACAAGAGAGGCATGGATGGGGCAGAGATGGGTGGATGGAATCTGCCACTCCAGGGAGAGGCAGGCAACCTCCCGGCGCCTCCACAATGGAGCCAAGAGTCAACTCGACTCCATAGTAATAATTATAATAATAATAATAATAGCCACCGTAAGGACCGAGTCCTCCTCGCTGCCGCCGCCGCCGGGGTGGGGCCTGGGCCTAGGGCCGCGAGTCTCAGAGGGGGGGCGTTCACCAAGTCCACTGCTGGGCCTGGACCAGGGGGTGTGCTGTCGGGTACTGGGGGGTGCTGGCCGAGCTGTACTGGGCGTTGTACTGCATGTGCTGCAGAGACTGCGCGCTGTAGGCCGAAAAGGGGATGCCCGCCTGGAAAGTGGCGGCTGCCAGGTCCTGGGCTTTGAGCGCGTGGCACGGTTTGCCGTCCCTGACCAAAACGGGCACGGCCACTCGGCGCGGCGAGGGTAGGGGTGTCACCTCCATACCTTTCTCGGCCCGGGCACGCTTCATCTTGTAGCGGTGGTTCTGGAACCAGATCTTGACCTGCGTGGGTGTGAGGCGTATGAGGCTGGCTAGGTGCTCCCGCTCCGGCGCTGACAGGTACCGCTGCTGCCGGAAGCGCCGCTCCAGCTCATAGGTCTGCGCCTTGGAGAAGAGCACCCGCCGCTTCCGCTTCTTGCCCGCGTCCCCCCCGCCGCCCGGGGTCTCCTTGTCATTGTCCGGTGACTCGTCGGCCGAAGGCTCCGGGGATTTGGAGCTTGAATCTTGGGGCGCCGCGCCGGCCGCCAGCCCATGCACTGGGGGAGAGAGAAGCGCGTCAGGCGCCTGGAGGCCGCGCGCCGGCGGGGCCAGACCCTGTGCGTCTCGGCTACTCCGTGCGCCCTCCGCCCTCCGCGCGGGGCAGCCCGGCCCCACTGCCTTCGCCTTGACCCTCGCCCTGCTCCATGCGCAACAAAACCGTTGGTTTCCCCCATCGGAAAGAGGCGAAGCGACAGGAATGGGGGCTCCAGGCTCGCGTTTCTAGGGGTTCGCACAGTGTGGGTGCGTATTTGGGGGTAGTGGAGCGCAGAGAAGATCATCCCGAGTTAAGGGCTCCGGCCCCCTTAAGCAGTTTCCTCTCTGGAGGGACGTGGGCAGATTTTTAAAACAAAAACCCCACAATCCCGGCATTGATCGGCTCGGCCATTTAAGGCAGGTTTTTGGGGGCTTTCGTTTTTGCTTTCGGACTTTCTCTACACCCTCCGCACTGCACAAAGCGTCCTCTATGATCGTGCAGGGGGCAGGGTGAGCTATTTATACCCGAGCTACCGGGAGCCTCCCCCACCTTCTACCCGTACCCCGAGGTTTGCTGGCTCGCTCCAGTGCTCCAGGACAGTCCCTCCCGGCTGTCGGGTTGAGGGGGATGGGGGGCTTCCGACCGGAGCCATCAGTCCTGGGTTGACATCTGTAAGCAGCCCTTGGGAGGTATTCCCCTCCCCCTCGTTTTCCTAATTTCTTGCTTTGGAAAAATATCTGAAACCAAGTCTTTTTCCGGTACTGGGGCAGTGGGGGGAGGGTTGAAGAGGAAAGAGTTAGGGCATTATTAACAAGTGTTAAAATTTTTTCTAGAGGAGCAGGCAAGGGATCGAGTTTAAATGGCTCCTTTCCCTTTCTTCCCCAGCTTCCAGCCCGGGCTGCGGCCACAGGATGAGAGGCGCCACTGCCGCGGCGGCCAAGTTTCGCTACTTACGGGAGTACTGGAGGCCCTCCGTGCTGGCCAGCCAGCGCGTATAGGGGTTGTCGCTGCTGTCGTAGAAGGGGTTCTTCAGGGGCAGGCTCTGCACGGTGTCCAGGGTGCCCTGCCCTAGCGGCCCAGCCCTCTTGGCGGGCTCTGGCCCCTCGCTCTCCTCCTCCGGCCCTTCGGCCACCGAGCCCTCCTCATCGTTGGTGTCCGGCAGGTCCAAGATGTCCTTGACCGAAAACCCCGTCTTTGTGTTGGTCAGCGACATGGCTCGGGACCCCGCAATTTATGCCGCAAAGTTGTAGCTTCACTTGGTCAGTTCGTGGCGCTCCCCAGTTGGGGCGGGGAAGGGGTATGGGGGGAGGGAGAGGGGGAGGGGAGGAGGGGGGTGGGCTTTAATAATTGAGATAATTATTATTTTAAAAAAGAGAAAGAAACTATAAGGAAGGGGTGGGGGAGCCCAAACGCAGCTCCTGTGTCTTCTCTGAAACCACGAGGAAATGGACGCAGGGAATGGGCAGCCTGCGCGCCGAGCGCTGCGGGCCGGGCCCTAGTTTGTAACTCCAGGAGAGGTGCCAAGGAGGCGTCAGCTCGGGCTCCGGCGGCCGCTCGGCGCGCGGTGGCGGCTGGTGGCGAGGAAAAAATGGGCCATTGCCCGAGCGATCAGTCCATATAAGGCTGGGCTCCACTCACGAACCTGGGGAGAGGGGGGGAGAAGAGGGGGAGAAAAAGAGGGAGGGAAACAGAGAGGGAGGGAGGGGGAGCGAGAGAGGGAGCGAGAGAAGGGTGGAAAAAAAGGGGGGGAGACATTAAAACGCAAAGGTTGGACACGTGTGGGCGGGTCTTGGAAGTCAAGTGGATGAAGACAGTATTTGCAGATGTGAAATTGTGGGTTTTGGGGAGCTCCGCGCTCCCAGCCAACGGCCCTCTAGAGCAAGATGAGAGGTGTAACGTGTCAATTAATTGCAAAGACGGGGCGAGCCTTTTTTACCCACTATTTACATACAAAGGACCACCGCGTCGCTCGAGAGTCCACACACTTGAAAAGGCCGTTTTAACAAATTGCATCTTTAAAAAAGCGGGGGAGGAGGAGAGAAAACAAAACAGAAACCAAGAGGAACAACAACAACAACAAAATCCTCCTTAACATTCACCGGTTCCTACCTCCCCGCCCCCGTGCGCCCGCCCCCAGCAAGCCGGAAAATTGGCGATTTGTGGCGCCTTTGGAAAAGGGGGAGGGGGCGAAGGCTGAGCCGCGGAAATCTCTCCTCCTCATCGCTGGTGGTTCCCTAAACAAGATCCGGTTCAAATGGCAAGAGCCCAACTTCTGTAAGCCTCCTAGGTCAATATTTTGGTTGAGGCTTAAGGATGAGTACTAGAAATGACAAGGCAAGTAATTGATTCTAGTTAACGCCGAAAGAGCCCGAAACCCAGGAGAGGGAGCGGCTCCGGCCGGCCGGAGCCACCACCAAACGACCCCACCCCCCTCCAGCCACTCTTTATTTGCTAAAGACTTATTTATTTCCTTCACTCCGCCTCTTTCTCTCCCCAACCCCCTTCCATTTCTAAGCGGCCGGGGAGCACAGCGCAGTTCACTTGCTGCTTTGCGGGCAGCCCGGGAAGGGAAGGGAAGTGGAAGGGGAGGGGTAAGGTGGGGGTGGGGAACTCGAACTTGGGCCGGGTTCGGTCCGCGGCCCCGTAGCTTCTGGGCTCTGCCGGCCGCGTTCTCTGGGTGGAGGAAAGGACAGACGGCCCGGCGCCCTTCCTGCCCCTTATTATGCCTCACTCTCCAGCCCTCCTCCCTCTTCGGCCTCCTAGCAGCGGTGGGGGCGGCGGGAAGGAAGAGGGGAAGGGTGGGGTGGGGGTCAGGGGAGCTGCATCCAGCCCGGGTGAGGACCCCGAAAACCGCAGGGGAGGGGGGTCGCATGCCGGGCGGATGGTGCTGTTTTCCTTGGAGTTTTCCTCTCCAAAGCAAATCCTTAAATTTCGTCTCTTTTGGTTGCCCCAGGGGCGCGATCGGAACACTTGCTCCAGGCTCCCAGCTTGCATTAGGATTGTGTGAGGTTCCTAACCTCTCGCCAGCCTCGGAACTGAACTTTCCTGGGACAGCACCTTCTCCTAGGCGCTGAGAGAAGCCCAAGCTGCACTTCTGCCCTTCTTTGCAGTTTCCCCTTTCCTTCCTCCCTTCCTTCCTTCCTTTTCTTTCTCTTTTTCTTTTTTGGTTTGGGGGGGTAGTGGGTGAGGGGAAGGTTTGCTACCTGATGCTCCCGTCGGTCCTAGAAAAGCGTCAGGAGGTGCGGGGGCGGGGGGGGGGGGAGGGGTGGGGGGTGGGGTGGGGTGCGGGGGGGTGGTGGGGAGGAGCAGAAAAGGCGGCACGCGGGGTCCGGGTCTCGCCCTCCCCTCTGGTCTTAGCCGCGGCCGCCCCAGCGCTGGCAAAGAAGCGCGCGGGGCTCGGTTCTCTCCGCGCGCAGCTGCGGCGGCCGCCGCCGCGCCCCTGCCACCCCCGGGTTGCCAGCGCCCGGTGAGGGCGCCTCTCCCCGAGCCGCTCGGCGGCTTTCTGTAGCCCTGGCTGCCTCGCCCCCAGTATGTGACGTGGGTGACAATGGCCCAGGTTAGAGCGAGCCCCTCGTCGGCGCGTCCTGGGTGGTCGGACCCGGGCAAACACAAATACAAACCGATTGCTAAGCTGCGGACAATGAGCGAAATGTAGACAAATGTCCCGCTCCCGTTGGAAGCCTTTGTCCCGGCTCGGTTTTTGCATTTATTTCAGTGGCGAAATAATACATGATTGACGCTCTCTTTCAACGTGTCCTAACTGTTTGGAATAAATCTAAGGCTGTTCCTAGTTGTCATGGCGTTCAACCCTTTTCAATGGACTATCTCTTCATTCATTTCTGAATCCGTCCACAATATTAAGGAAACCCCTTCATGTCGACGCTCCCCATTCCTCTCTTTCTCTTCCTACTTTTTCTTTTTTCCTTTCTCCCCCTCCTTCCTCTTTTTTTCCCTGCAAGAATTAGAAACTGGTTGGAATCGTGTTCCTCGAACTCATTACTTTTCGTGCTTTTTTCCTCTCTCTCCAGTCTGTCTTTCTCAGCCTCTCTCCCCATTGCCTCCCCCTTCCCCCTTTCACGTGGGAGCTCCCCGCCCTGTCCTGTCGGAGGAGGGAAGTTGGTTCTTCAGGAGTGTGTGTGTGGGGGGGCGGGTACAGTTTGGAAACAGGGACAGGCTGGGCCTTCCCAAGCCATTGTTAGTCCACTGCAAAATAAATAACTGGCGAGAAAAAGTTCCTCAACCCAAGCCTTGCAGAAAAGTCCCTCCTGTGGTCCCTCCCCTTATTCCTCTCCCTCAAGGGGGGTGATATCTGGGGGATCCGGCTCCAGGGATAGGGAAGGGCCAGAAAGGAGTCTGGTTGGGACAGATCAGTTCTTGGGTTGGATGAAAAATTGTCTTTTGGCAAGATGTGTCGCTTTTTGCATAACCTCAGACCCATCTTTGATAGGGGAAGGAATCACCCCCAGATGCCTTCTCAGAGTTTGTTCTTTTCCTTACCTTGGAACCACCTAGCTCCATGCACAAGGTCTCCCCTCCCTTTCCCAATACACAGGGCCTTTCCCTCAAGATCTAATCGGCCTGCCTTGCTGATTTGGGCCCCTCCCCCTCTCCCTGGGAGCCTCCTCAGTGGGCATAGTACCTGAGAGACAAATTTTCCTACAGTTGTCTGTAGGAAAGAAAGAATTTCCAGACTCCTGGGAATTCATCGAGGAGAGGAGAGGGAGAGCTGACCATGGTGCCTATAGAAGGAGGCCTCCAGCTCATTACCAGCTCCATTCCCCACTGTGCCTGTCCTTTGGTCTCCACTAGCCAGAGATCTTCCAACACCTCAGGTCACAGTGTCCCCTTCCAAGAGCACTTGTGCGGCCACACTTTGCCTGTCAGCACAGGCCAACGCCTGGGTATCAGCTCCCTCAGCCATCTCCCGGACTTGGGGTTGCATTTTTTCCTTCCTTCTCTTGGTCTCAAGAGCCTCCCCCTGGCCTACAGCCACCACGCTCTGCACCCAGTGGAGCGAGGTCCACTGCGCTCAGGGTCTCTCTCCTGAGACCTCACCAGTCCATTTTCCCCAGTCGCTTCCTTGCCCGTGTGGTTCCCGCGACCGCTTCCAAAGCGCTGACATTTGCAATTGAAAAGGCGCAGGGAGACCGCTGGGAGGCTCATAATTGAAGGGGAGAAACTCTGCTTGTTAGAGGAAGATCATAAAACGCAAGTCCCCCAGGAGTGGCCTGCGGATGCTGGGAGGCCGGCATGGGACCAGCTGGCGGCCAGTGGCAAGTCCTCTGCCAGAGCACGCTCCAAGTTCTTCCCGATTTCATGTGGCCGGGAAGAGCCGGGGGAATACAACCAAACACACCTTTCCACACAAATATTAAACAGGTGATTGCATTCCGAGGACTCCTCAAGAGGTCTCTCTGGGAGCACCACAGCCCAGTCTTTTCCAGCTGAGATCTCCAGTTTGGCGAGATTCCGCGCGCCCAGAAAGCTGTAAACCCAAATCTGTGCTCTGCCCCATCTCTAGAATTCTTTATTGATGTCTCCGCCATCCCCACCCTGTCCATTCTAAACAAACAGTTTCGCCTTGCACCAGTTTCAGCTCTGCCTGGATGTGCTCTAATCTCCCTCCGCTTGGGACTCTAGTAAATTCTCTCCAGGTTCCATCTAGCAGCCAGGAGAAGACAATGTCCTGGTTGCATCTTGTTTGGGTTGGGGCTTTAAGTTCTGCAAGCAGCGGCGCGGGGGAGCTCCTGAGCGTTCTGCCACCGGCCCTGTGCGGCTGAAAACTTGGGCAGGTGGAGATGGACGCCGGAAGTCTGATCGCAGCATGTTCTAGGCCCGAGATAAGTCTGGCTGTCTTTGGTGTACAACACCACCTAGCACTCCCTGCCAGGGTCATCGGTGCAGCTAGAGGTTCCCCGTCTCTGGTCTTTATTCTCAAAGATGGGGTTCCAGGTGTCCTACAAAACACTCCATATTCCTTCTTCCCACGTTTAGTATGGGTCCAAAGGGAGTTGCAGGCCCAGAGAGGAGGTGGAGAAGAGGAAGGGAATCTTTCTCCCCGGAGTCTAGAGGGAACCTCTTTTGGGAGGCTTCTCAGGCGGCTAAGCTCCTCCTCAATCCGGAGGGATTGAAGCGCAGGCGGCTGGAGAGGGCGGCGGGGAAGCTGAACAATCGCCGGAGGCCCATGAGGGGAGGTGAATGTACACACGCTAAGTGGCCCCACTCCAGGACAAGTGGCCCTCCAAGTCGACCCAGTGTTTACCTGTTTACTTTCCCAGGTAGCTCAAACACGAGCGCCTTTTCTGAACTCCCGAGCGAGGGGGCGGCCCTGGTGCTCCCTGCCTCCCAGTTTTTCAGTTTCCCCACACCGCGGCTTTACGCCCCCTGTTGGGGGAGGGGTGAGGTCCGAAAGGCAGCAAACGAGGAAAGAAAGGAAGATAATTTGGGAAAGTGAGGAGAGGCCTGGGCACACCCCACGCGCGGGGGCCCGGCTTGATGCGCTAGTGGATAAAGTGGGCGTGCTGGGGAGGCATTCGGCCCCGCCCCCACACCTCCACATCTCTCTTCTGGGCTTGAGGGCCTCTTGGGAGGTGTCCCGCTCACATCTGTCCCTTTTCCGGCTGGTGAAACCTTGCTGGTTAGGCACGTCCTCCTGGGCAGTTTAGGGCAGAAAAAGTCTTGGGGGAGCGCCTTGCAGGCCAGCTCCAAAGGGGGGGGGGCCTTGAGGAACCTAAAGCGTCCTCAGCCCTAAGTGGCACCCCCTTGCCCTTCCCACCCACAAAAGCGCCTCCAATCATTAAAAATACAAGGCCTTTCCCCTTTATTTGGAAACACTGATTTGTTTGACTTCATTCTTTTTTCTTCTTCTTCTTATTTTGGAATGAAAAGAGGTTGAAAAGAAACTCCTTCCCTTGTACAGTATGTGGCTGAGCTCCCATTCCCCCGCACATCCCATCTCGGATAACAACGTTCAAGTGGATTAATTTATTGTCTGGTTAGCGCCAAGGTGCAAGCGTTTGTCTTCATTCACTCCCGAAACAAAGCGCGTTGCACCTTCCTGCTCCGGCGAGGATTAGCCGCGAGGACACAAAGGTTTTGTCGGACGGGGAAGGTTTATTTTATCGCGGGTTGGAGACTCAGAGCGTGGCGTGCACTCGAAATCAATGGGGAAGGAAGGAAAATGTCGCCCAGTCTGGTCCCTGAGCCTGGTGATAAAGACGTGCACCTTTAAGATGCGCACCTCCAAAGCGGCCCAATGGTGGCTTCGATACCAGGTACTGGAACAGGCGCTTCAGGAAGCAGGTGTCAGCTCTGACCTCCAGATGAAAAAAGTGGAGGAGTGTGGCCCAGGGTACCACCCCAAACAGGGACCTTTCCTAACCAGAAAACTGAAAGTCAGGCTTGTCTCCGGTGGGTCCAAGCACCGACTGGCATGCCTTCTGCTCCCGGGAGAAAGAAAGTGACTCCTTGCAGCCTGTGTTGGGGAGGCCTAAAGCTCTGCCCGTGTGCAACTTTCTGAGGCTAGGCCACGACAGGGGCAAATCTCTGGCAGAAGAGAACCACAGCCATTGGACCAGATGGACCAAAAAGTGAGGGCTAGCATGAATGGAAAGAAAATCTAGCCCACTTGGGGTTTAAGTATAAGGTGAGGTTTTTTTTTTCTTTCTTTGACTAATCCTGTGTTAAATCTTAAAATTGACCCCAGAAGGGGAAGAATGAGTGGGTGCCTCCCAGAAGGACAATCTTTCCAAGTCACCAAGAAGGTGTTGGGCAAATAAGTTTTCCAGGCTCAGAGAAGGAGCTCAGATTCTGTGTCTGGGGCGAAAGTGTCCCCCCGACCCCTGCTCCGCAGCCACTCTGAGAAACCACGGAGAGAAGACCCGATCTTGGCACCTGGAGCCTGGATTTCTCCTGCAGTTAATTGTGGGTGCAGCTTGCTGTCATCTCAGTGAACTACCTTCCCCTATCCTTTTTTTTCCAAGGTGAAATATACATCACTTTCCCAATTATCTGAAAAAAAAAAAAAGGAAAGAAAGAAAAAGAAAAAGAGAGAGAGAGAAGAGAGAGAGAGAGAGAGAGAGAGAGAGAACGAGAACGGCAGCTATCTCCTGAGGACAAAAATTGTAATAGAAATTAGGATTTCTCTTCCTATTAATCAGCCTCATTGTGTGGGCGTAAGACCCCGCGGACATATGTTAGGACTTTGATAAATGCACTTTAATGAGATCTTTGAAAATGCTTCCAATAAAATAAAAGGCGAGAAAAGCCGTTTAACTTTCATGGATGTTAAATTGAACACGAAATGTGGCTCCGGGCACATTACAAAATGGAACCGGCCTCCCTCCAATGTTTTCTTTAAAAACGCGGCTCTAAGCTCCCCTTGGGCCAAATGAGCCTGTCCCAGCCAATCCATTGTCACTGGTTTATTGGGGAAACCAAACGCCATGTCCCCCCAGGGCGAACCCCTTTGCTTTATTCGTTCGCGCTGCTCTGATGATTAAATATGTTACAATGAGATTACGCAGCGTCAGTGTTGCCTTCAGGAACGTTCGTCCAGCCAAGCCCGACCTTCCCCCGATAAGGGCGATTTCAATGCAGAAGATTTGGGTTTCTCAAGGAAACACGGCGCTGAAAGCATGTTCTTATCTGAATTTACTTCTTAGCACGTGACAAAATCATTACCACAAGACTTCGAACACCAACCGGCCTCTTCTAACCGGTTAGTATGCAGCATTTAACGCTGGGTCAGGCGGGCTGATGTGAAATGTAGTCGTCGCCGGCGCGGGGAAGCCAAGTTCTCGCCTGCGCTGAGAAGGGCTGGGGTCGGGAGGGACGAGGAACCGACCTGTGAGGGCCCTCAGGCACTAGAGGGAGGGGGTCCTGGGCATCTTCCTCTCAGGTCTCCAATCTTGAACGCCAGAGGTCTGCGACCCTCCTTCAGACGCAACGCTCCCTTTCTACCCCCCAAGGCCACCAGCGTCGAGGAGGCCCGAGAGGTGCGCCAAAGGGCTCCTTGCTCCTTGTAGTGTTCATGTGTGGCTGGGGAAAGGGGCTGGAGCGGAGGGAGCGCCCCTGGGAAACCGGGACCTCAGCAGACCCCACCGAGGTTCATTTCTGATGCTCTGGCGATCTCTACTGACGTAAATGAGAACTGTCTGGTGCCCGGCGCGGCCCGGGCGACACTCGTCCCCTCAAAGTCCGAGTTTAGGCTGCCTTCCGCCGCGATCCCCGACCACTGCTTGGCCCCCCAGCCCTGGACCTTCCTGCCTGCGACTCCCGCCACTTACCCTACTCCTGCTCATAGCCCCTCCACCTCGAGGCCCGGTTCCGCGGGAGGAGAATCTCTTTCTCCACTAGGTGCCACCTCCAAATTACCTTCGGGACTTCTACCTCGGATTTAGCTCCCAGTCCCGAGCACCCGCGGCGCACAGGGGAGACTCACCAGGCGGAGGTGGGTGCAGAGGCGCGCCCTCCCTTAGAGCAGCCAGGGCAGCCCTGGAGCATCCGGCACCCGGCAGTGGGGAGGGGGCTGGCGAGGCGCCCGGCGCGCCCGCTCCTCCTCCCACTCCCCGGCGCCGCCGCGACAGCCACGCCGCGTTTCAAGGCGCGTCTTTATCTAGCCCTCCACCTACCCCGACCAGCCCCCCTCCAAGCGCCCCTCCTCCACCGCGCGCCCTCCGGGGCGGGGCCGGGAACAGCATCGCGGCCCTCCTCCCGGCCGCGCACCTGCCCAGCCCCTTAGGGCAGACCCATTTCCGCGGCCCCGCGGGGAAGCGCGCGATGGCGGGAGCACCTGGCCACGGCGGCAGGTAAAACTTTTCCTGTCCGCGGGCGGGACGGGCGGGGCCGGCCCCTCCCCGATTGCCCCCGCCCCCCAGAACCTGAGGAGTCAGAGGAAGACCTCAGACGCCCAGCACTTGCCCACCTGCTGCTTCCGGACTCCTTGGCTAGGGGACCCTGCCGAGTCGGGCGCAGCGAGAGGGAGGGGCGCTCCAGAGGGCGCGCAGAGGACCCCAAAGCCTGGCACAGCTTGGCGAGGATGGCAGTGCCCGGAGAAACCTCTCCCCTCGCCCGCCGCAAGGACCGTGCCTGGAGAGCGTCCCGATCCGCGGCGGCAGCGGAGGCCAGCGCCTGACAGCGAGGGGCGAAGCTGGCTCCACTGCGGCTCGCGGGCTCCGCCGCGTTCCTCGCACCCCCCAGTACGCCGGCCCCGCGCTCCAACAGGAGGCTTGCTTACCTGGAGCGCGGCGCGCCGCTGGGCGGGTGCTCGGCGAGCGTGCGGGTCCCCGGCCGCTCTTTATCCCGAGCCGCGGAGTGGCTGGCGCTCGGGCAGTGGCGCGGCGCGGCCGGCCGGCGAGCTCTCCCCCTCCCGGCCCCAACTCCCCGCCCGGCGGCCCCACCCTCCCGGCTCCCGGCCCCGCGGCGGCAGCGCAGCCTCCGCGGAGGGGGCCGTTCCCCCGCGCCGCGCGCGCTCTGTTTGTTTTCCTTGCCCGACTGACGTGAGTCAAAATATTGGCCATATGTTCAGCGGTAATAAATTGGGTATGAGCGCAAACACACTTGGGCTTCGATGGCTCTTTCACTGCCACATGGCCGGCTTGGGGGAGGGGGCTACCACCTTGCCTTGGCCCTCACCCCCCCAAAAGGGCGGGTAGGTTCCCTCTCCTTAGCGCCCCTCTGAGCTGGAGATTGGGACCCCGGGAGTCTCCACTCTCTAGCCTTTCTTCGGCCCCGGCGGTGCCTTGGACGCTGCAGTCCCTGAAGAGCTCGGCTACTGGTTAACAAGGTCGCCATCTATAAATTGCTTGGTCGCTAAGACGCCATAAAACCGAAGGGCCAGATGTGGCACGTTATTTATGTGTGAAACAGCGTTTACATTAGATACGCCGACCGAAGGCGGATAGCACGACTTCGCGGGAGGTCACAGACCTCTCGCTCTGGGCTTTAGGCTCCACCCCCAGGACGCCTTCTCCCTCGAGATTGAGGGGTGTTGGTCTTTCTGGGAAAGGGATCCAGCTTTCTGCAGCCTAGGAAGAAAGTGATTTCAGTGCACTTGTGCCAAGGTGCCACCTGTCCAGGATTAGAGGCAGCCTCTGGGATTTATTTCCGTAGTTTTTCTGTCCCCCCCCCCCTCCCAGGGCCTGGGAGGCTGTTTTATTTTCCAGGCGGGTGATGCGTTCCATGGGACTTTGGTCTGAAAGGTGGTATTTGAAAGCTGAAGATGTTCAGCCCTGTGGGATGTGAGGGTGGGGGCCTCCTGGCTCCTTAGGGAGGGAGTTTCTGAAAGCAGAGTTGGAGGTGGAACTGTTCATCTGGTTGAGGGAGCACCAGAGATTAGTCCTACCTCAAGCCGGACTGTGGACTCCAGTGTCAGGTATCACCCACCTTATTTAAATTAAATGGGAGCCAAAGCACTCAGACAGAGGCAATCCTGGCATTGGATATGAAATTGCTTCAGGAGAGGGAGGTAAATACTGTGTAGTAATAGAAAACAATTGTTTTGTTTTGTCTCTTCCAGAAGAAGGCCTCGGGACTGCATGTCCGTGGACTGGCCACCTTACACTTTACTCACATGAATTCATTAAGAGTCATTGTCTCTCCTGTGCCATTATTTTACTATTTCTTGAAGTGAACCAAATTCTCTCTGTGGTTAATAAGCACTGAGCCAGGCCCCCTACCTTCCTTTTCATCTTCAAAACACCTGGGGTTCCCTGAATGACATCTTCCATCTGGCCAAGGAAAATAAGAGATGAAAAATGTTGCCCTACTGCAGGGAAAAACATAAGCATTTGACTTCACTATTACAAGTTACCCTGGGTCTGTGTGCACTGGATAACGGTCCTTAGGTGGCAGTTAAGGATAGAAAAATGATGCTGTAGGAAGAGGGTGGGAGAGAAGGGGGGAGTGGATATGGGGGGGGGGGAGGAACTCATTCAACAGGTGCAAAAAGGAGCTATAAAATGAAGCTCTTAACCTTAAGTGCCAAGCACAAACAGTACCTCCCCAGGTCTGCTCTCTTGGGCTATAGAGTGAGCTACCAGAAATATTCAGTTACTGCAGAGGGATTTGGGGCTACCCTCAAGCCTGTGGGAGTCATTGATCTTGGAAGATTACTACCGCATTTCATTCTTTTTTTTTTTTTTTCTGGGATTTTAAGCCTTTATTTATGGTTAAATTTCCAAATCTAAAGTGTATTTTCGATTTTACCTAACCTCCGGATGTAAACTCTGGGATCACCAATGAATGGTTTCTTTGGTTCAAAATATTGTTTCATGCCCAAAATTGGACAGGGGGATGTGAAGGCAGACCTTCACATTTGTAGTCCTTCTCTCTTTGTCTAGGAAATGCCCTAGAGGGAGACTTGTGGTTTCCCCTGCCCATATCCCTGACACCGGCTACACAGTGAACAGAGATGCACACTGTGAGCTTAGAGAGTGTATATGGTATTGGGGTGGAAAACAGAGATGTGAGCAAAGACTACATCAAATAAGTCTTTATGTCATTCTCCATGTAGGAAGCCCTAGTCAAACATAGCAAATATACCAGGTCATCAAATAGGCAAATGATTATAAAAATCTATTATAAAAGAGATGCAGTGGGGAGCAAGATTTAAATAAAATGCAACTGTTTAAGATAAAACTCACTTGGCCTCTTATTGGGCTTATCTAGCAATCCAGGGCTAAACATGACACACTTCAATGTCCTCAGACCTAAGCACAGTTCATGCAGTGTCTTTTCTTAGTTCTATAGTCTTTTATATTAGTATTACTTCAGAGACATTGCTGTTCTATCCATGGGCTCAAAATTCATGAACTTTTAACACTGATAAAACCTTCCTCCATGAAGTTCTTCAAAGGTTAACATCAGCCACAAGGTGCTTGTGTTGTTTGCCTCCAGGAGTGAGCTGTTCTTGGTACTTAAAAGTAAAAATCAACCGAAACAAAAACTTGAGACTGTTTTGAATTGAGCTAGAATGTAATTGCATTGTCTCAAGAAGAGTTCTACCATTGTTCTTGCAGGAAGACTTCCTTGCTCCTTACAGATGCCTGGGCCGCTATGCAGTCCAGCCATTCAAGGAAGACAGCTGCCTTGCTTGTGGTTCACCTGGGCATCATGCATGGTGGCCAAGGGAGCTTCATCGAAATGGAGCTGAGATGGAGGAAAGTCAGTGACCTAGCTATGGTGGGGGTCGCTGAGCATCTGCAGATATCATCAGAATACAAATGAGGTGTGGGGGAGACTCTGCAAGTATGCAATGCCCCTTCTACCTGCCCTTGGCCGGTGGAAGAGTCAACTGAGCTCATCTGACCTGGAATGGTGGTCCATTTTATTTGAAAGCAGACCCACTTCTTTTCCTCCAGGGCACTCCTTAGTATGGCTGGAAGGCAGAAGGCCTGGTCTTATGAGGCTTTTGGGCCCCCAGAGGTTGAGAATGATACCAGCTCCCTCTTATCTCTTGCAGAGAGCCTGGGTGAACAAATGCAGCAGGACACAGATCATTTTGTTAAAGCATCGCCAGTGGCCAAGGAATTTGGTAACATGTGTCAAATCTTCAAGAAGTAAAAATCAGATGCATCTAGAGATAAAAACTAGATTAGTGGTTGCCTAGGCTTGGGGACCCTAGCAGCTGAAGAATGATAGCTAAGGGGTGGGAGGTTTCTATCTGGGGTAATGAAAATGTTCTAAAAATCACTGTAGAGAGATGATCACACAACTCTACGAATATACTAAAAACCATTGACTTATACAGATTAAATTAGGCAAATTGTATGGTATGTCTCAGTATCTTAATATCTCAATAAAGCTGTTTAAAAATAGTGAATGCATCCTTTTTTCCCCTCTATTCTTTTTTTTCTCCATCAAGTCTAGAAAACACATGCTCTACTAGAAGCTGGGAGGGGCTGGTGGAGATAGGGGAAGAGTAAACCTGAAAGCTATTTTTCATTTCTTGGTCCCTTTTCTGAGTATTTTCAAACAGAAATGTTGAAAAATAGTGATGGAACATGTGTACACCCTCAACTTTGATTCAACAATTATTAACACTTTGCCACATATGCTGAATCACTCTCTGTAAAGGCAATTTCTTTGCATTAAACTACTTGGAATTAAGGCCAATCCCCATTCTGGATCAGCCAGACTGTTTTCTTCTGGTGTCATTTCCCTTGCCCCTCTGTGCCACACACAGCCATAAACCGGATGCTAGATCCGAGTCTGGATAGGGAACATCACATGTGTGGCATGTCACATTGAATCTCATTAGGAAGCTAATCCCTCTATTAGTGAGACTACATTTGATCACTTGGTTAAGGTGATGATTGACCCATGTGAATTAGTAAATGATTATTAAGCAATCTGAGGAGTAAGCAATACTTTAGTATTGTTTCAATATTCTTTGTCACTGTGTAAATATTGCCCAATAATTTCCAGCCACTTGTTTTAGCATCCATTGCCTGAATCTCATTGCTCTGAATCCCAATGCCTGCACTTGCTGGCATTTTTCTGTAAAGAAGAGCTTCCTTTCCCTTGGTCCCCACCATGGACCCATGGAATTAAAAACTTTAAATTAACACCATTCTTTTGATGCTTGGGATATCCAAATTACCCATGGCAAGCAGAGTACTAGAAAGTGCTGAGGGAAAAGTCAGACATAGAAAATGATGAGAACCTGAAAGGAGCCCACGAACCTGCACAATTTGTGATTCTCAGTGGTTCTCAGGAACTTAAGTTATCATGGAAGACTTCTGTATATATTTCTGACCAACAATGAGTGGCTCATTACCAAATACAAGAAAAAAAAAGCTCAAATTCCACAGTTTCAGGAAGTTTAAAACACAGCATTAAAACAAGACCAAAGAGGGTGCCTGGGTGGCTCAGTGGGTTAAAGCCTCTGTCTGCCGTCCGCTCAGGTCAGGATCTCAGGGTCCTGGGATGGAGCCCGACAATGGGCTTTCTAATCAGCAGGGAGCCTGCCTCCCCTTCTCTCTCTGCCTGCCTCTCTGCCTACTTGTGATTTCTGTCTGTCAAATAAATAAAAATAAAATCTTTTAAAAAAAACAACAAAACAAGACCAAAGAGATCCATCTTAAGAAGTTGGTTCATGTGACTACAGAGTCCAACAAATCCAGAATGTGCAGAGCGAGCTGACAAGCTGGAGACCCACAGAAGAGCTGATGTTGCATTTCAAGTCTAAAGACCATCAGGCTAGAGAATTCCATCTTTTGTTTTTTAATATTTATTTATTTATTTATTTATTTTGGAGTGTGTGTGTTTGTGTGTGTGTGTGTGTGTGTGAGAGAGAGAGAGAGAGAGAGAGAGAGAGAAGGTGTGCATTGGGGAGGAGCAGAGAGAGAAGGAGTGAGAGAATCTCAAGCAGACTCCCTGCTGGGCATGGAGCTGGATGTGGGGCTTGATCTCACAACCCTGAGATCATGACCTGAACTGAAATTGAGTCAGATGCCTGGCTGACTGAGCCACCCAGGTGCCCCTGGAGAATTCCTTCCTGTGCTGGGGAGGGGTACAAATCTGGTTCTATTCATGCCTTCATTTGGTTGGTTGGGGCTCACCCACATTAGGGAGGGTAAACTGCTGTACCCAAAGTCCACTAATTTAAATGTTAATTTCATTCAAAAACACCCTCATAGAAATAATATTTGACTATATTTCTGGGCACTGTGACCCAGCCACAAAATTAACCATAACACCCCCTAATTAACCAATGTTGACAATTCTGCCCCAGGATCCATGAGTGTTTATGGAAAGTCTTGAGCTAAGTTTTTCAACAACTACAGCCACACAATGCCACACAATGCTGGGTCCTTTGTCCCAAATTTTGTCCTTCCTGGTTCAGGACAGACATTGGATACACTTCCTATAAGACAAATATATGCAGCCAACATAATGCCCTTTACAGTCCATAAAAACACCCAGTTGTTTGTAGATGAGAGGAAAATCAAGGAACTTGTTTTGGGTTTTGAAGGTAAAATGAGCCCTGTTGAGGCTGAATGTACAAGATCCCTAAGTCTTTAATCCTCCTAGAGTAAACTTAGGTTTGCAGTGTACTTTGAAATAGTGCAATATTGCTCATCTTGGTCTCTGATTCTCTGAAATGAATGAAGAGGCCTGCTGCTATTAAGGCCAGGATTGCCTTCTTTCCAAACAGGGATTTTGGATTCCAAGAACCATGCAAATTTAGAAAGAGAATGAGAGGAACTATAAATACAAATTAGCTACAGTTTTGGGCCACTAGTAGTAGACACCGTATAAGTTCTAGCCAGTATAGGGGATTGGATCTTAATAGAACATATTTTACTGAACTTGCTGTGTCCCTGGCACTGTACTAACATCTTTTATATATATAATTTCATTTAGTTCCCACAATACCTCACACATTAGGGAACAATAATTATTACCTTGATTTTAAAGATAAGGAACCTGATATTTAAGGAGTTTAGACATAGAGTTTGGAGTCAGAGTGGATGGGCATGAGTTTCTCTTCTTCCTTGTGACCTGGGGCAAAATACTTCTTTGTGCCTCATTCCCTCCCCAGGGTTAAATGGAGATCATGAAAGAACTTACCCTTTGTCTGCTGTGAGAAGGGGATGAGACAGTGTATGCAAAGCACAGGTGCTTAACGCACGGCAGATACTCTCTAACTTCTCACTTCAATTATCATCATTATTATGAGCTCTGGTTATAGAAACACTGGGATTTCAATCTAGGTCTATCTGAAGCCATGCTCTTGACCATTGCACACATCATGGCACATGACTTTGTCACTGGAGAAATTCTGGAGAGTTTGGAGAAATTCTGGAGAGTTTCCTTACCCAGAAGGGTTTTCGCCTTCTCTCTTAAAATTTTTCCCCTTGTAATGTTTTCTTTCTCTTTGATTCATGGTCCATTCTGTTGGGGGTGATGAGGGACACTATCTTGGCTACTGGCATTCAGGATGAAATAAATAACAGATTCATAGATTGTTTAATTGCTTTCCAGAAACAGGAAACTTGATTCTTTGGTTCCTGGTTGGGGGTGTGTCTCCATGGTGCATTTCTCTTATGGATAGGAAATCACTAGATGGCAATAGGACTGGGTTGAATTGAATCCTGTGGTTAAGTGGGGCAGGCTCAAGGTCACTTAGAGGGTAGAGATGTTCTGCTTTTATCACAGTGGGTTCTCTGTAAGGTTTTTTTTTTTTTTTTTAATCGTCATCAATGCCCTGTCTTACTTCTTTGTCTTGTATCTCTCCTGGAGGTTATGAGGTCCCTACTAAGGAAAGGAATGTCAAGGGAGGACATATTGCTTGGGCTTGCACAACCTGGAGAAGAAGCATTTAGCTTAAATTTTCCTAGAAATCATCTGGCCTCACTGCAATGCTGGAAGTAAAACACTTAGAACAAGACATTGGGAGTGACTGAATTGATATTTCCTCTAATTATTCTGGATTCATGGTCACCAACTTTCTGACATGTTCACTTGTTAGGAAGAACAGATAAGGATAGGAAATTTTACTTTGTTATGCTTTCCCCATCCTGAGCACCTTTCCATAGGTGATGGGCAATCCATTGGCTGAATTACAAGGTTGCTTTCAAGCCCTCTAGGGTTTTCCTGGAGAAGTTAATATTTATCTGACTCTGGTGAGTTTAGCTCTTCGGGAGATCTTTTGGGAGAGAAAGGTATCATGGCTGATATCACAATAAAGTCAGTGATAAGGTCTGGACAATTACAGCAGTGGAGGAAGAACAAATTACATTTGACCCAATCACAAAATTGTCATCTAGATTATGGTTGTCAAATTTTAACCGATGCTGATGTTGCTGTTGGGGAAAGAAACAACTCATCATAAATCTCAGTGATTCTTTGACAGTTTTCAATTTCAATGGGAAGCATCATGGAAGTGAATTTGATAAAGGATTTGGCAATGAGGAAAAAGTTTCCTTTTTTCTCTTGTCAGTTTAAAGATCGTCTGAGAATTTATAAACCTTGTTGGGCTTAAGATTTAAAATTGTTTGCATATGAACTTTTTATATTGTGAGGATTTCCCTTTAGAGGAAATGGCATTTCCATTTATCCCAGTTATTATGTTCTGCATAGAGGAAATACAATGACTCTTGTCTTGTTTCTTCTAAAATTATTCTACTGATTAATCAGCCAACCAATCCATCCATCAATTAACAAGCTCACTGGTTTTACTTAGATTGTGTGTCTACCTGGTGTATTAAGTTGCTAAGGCAACAAGTATCCCAAACTAGATGGATTAAATGGTAGAAATTTATTGTCTCATGGTTCTGGATAGAAGTCTAAAATTAAGATGTCACAGAGATGGCTCCCTCTGAGAGTGGTGAGGGAAGGTTCCAAGTCTTTCTCCCTGGGTTGCAGATGGCCTTCTTCTCCTGGTGTCTCTTCAAATTGTGTTTTCTTTGCCTGTATCTGCCTATGTTCCCAAACTTCCCCTTTTTATAAGAAAACCAGATGTGGGATTAGGGCTCACCCTTGTGACCTTTTAATTAATTACTTCTGTAAAGAATCCATTTCTAAAGAAGGCCCCATTCAGAAGGTACTGTGGGTTTGGATTCCAATATACCTTTTTAAAGAGGACACAGTTCACCCTGTAATACTTGGAATGATTTAAGGTCAGGCATGATGAAGATCTTGGAGGCTCCAAAGCCCCAAGCCATACCCTGTAATGCCAAAGTTTAGTCCGGGTCAAGTGCCCGCCTCTGAGTATTATGCAGTATGTGCAGTTGATGGTAAGCATCTGGCATTTGACTTTTAAAAGGATGAAAATAGGGGTGCCTGGGTGGCTCAGTGGGTTAGGCCGCTGCCTTCGGCTCGGGTCGTGATCCCAGAGCTCTGGGATCGAGTCCCACATCGGGCTCTCTGCTCAGCAGGGAGCCTGCTTCCTCCTCTCTCTCTCTGCCTGCCTCTCTGCCTACATGTAATCTCTCTCTGTCAAATAAATAAATAAAATCTTAAAAAAATAATAAAAAAGGATGAAAATAATAATTTGGAATGGCATTCCCATTAAGAGAGTGGGCATGTATATATTGAATAGATCAGGAAGAACAAGCAAGTTACCTAGGACTGTTCTTTTTGCTGATGAAGCAACTATGAACTCTGTATATTTGGTCTCTATCTCCTATCACTCTGTCACATCTTTTCTCTCCACCCCTATTTTTTTTTTTCATATCATAGTATCTAACTCTGATAGACATCTAATTCTCACTGAATTAATGGGAGATTTTAGGCATTTCTGATAACTGTCGGTGAATATTAAGATGTAATTATAATGCCTTGATCTTTATATGACTCATGGGTTTTAGGAGCTCACAGCATACCAAGCATGGCCTCATTACTATAATCCTCTTACCGTCATTTGGCCTGAGTTGCAAGTGTCACTACTTGCATCTTAGGGTATGAAAACCCAAGGAATGGAAGAGGAAGTTGTGTTGTCTAAAATCGCAAAGAGGGCAGGACAGTCTTTTTGTCACATCCTTTATTTTGGAGAGTTCCGTATTTAGCCTGACTGTCTTCCAAAGCGAGCCCTGCACTCTATTTTAGGATCCCCAGTTGCTGTTTGTGCATGCAGGCTGGTGTCTGGGCCAGGAGCAGTTCTGGATGGACTGAGAAGAAAGACTACAAGACTTCTATTATAAAGCACTGTTTATTATTGGATCAATATGATCGATGTCCACCTGTCAGATCTGTAACATTATCTGGGAACCAGCAGATGGAGCTGTTACAGATAGCATTCAGAGGGTTGTTTATTCTCCCGAGCACATGTTTCCATCCTGGGGGAAATATCACTTCATTGTTAGAGCAGTTGAGTTGTTTGTAGCCAGATGTTGAAAACACCTTTTCTTTGGGTCCAAGTCTGCAAAACTGGAAGGTCATTTAAGTGGAAGGCCCAGGTTTTCTTGTGGAAAAAGTATGACGATGGCCTTGTACTACCTCCCAGAGGCCTCCTCACAGCAGGAATGGATGCTTGCTATGCATGAGGAGAGAGCGAGATATACTGCTTTCTGAAAACCCCACACTTAGAATCACAGAAGTGTTTACATATGGTAACTAGAGGGGAAAAGAGAGACTGTGGTTGGTGATGACTTGTTTCGTAAACACAGCACCAATATTGATAGACCCCCAAAGGGATGCATATGCAAATCACCCCTTGGGATTTGCAGGGGCCCTTTGTCCAGGAGAACATCCAGTACTATTCATTCCAGGCAGATATGACAGATGATTCTTTCTTGTGTTTTGGAGGGTGGAGGTGGCATATTCTTCCTATCTTAGGCTTTGGGGGATACTGCCTTTCCCTCCTCCCCACGACAATGCCAGGCACACTTTCCCTGTCTTTGTTGCCTAGACCAGCATTTATCAACCACAGACAGGGAACATTTATCCACATTCCCTATAATATGGTATTTCTTTCCTGGAGGAGCAATGGAAACAGTGGTTTTCAAGTACTCTATATAAGACTACCAGCAGAGAGAGGGGGGCTCCCCACCTCTGGTACTGTCAGAGAGAAGGAAAGGAAACTCGTTTGGGACAGTATGAAGATGTGAAGGTGACAAAATGTTCCAACAGTGAATGCTGATAAATATTGAAACGTGTTCCCATGGTTTCTCCTCCAGGGTGGGTAATAAATACTGATTTGGAAAATGATGTCTCAAGAATCTCAGATGGCACAAGTGTGAGACAAGGCAGAAAAGGAATGCCCTGTGTGGTGTTTTACCAATGATGAATCCTTAAAATTTACTTACTGTTTTTCCCGAGTAAAGATGACGGGAAGTTTACCAATACCCCCTACTTTTTGAAATGCTCAGGTTTTGTTTGTTTGTTTGTTTGTTTTTTTCAGAAATTTTTGGGGGACCCAAACTGTAAATAATTAGTGGAGTTGAGACCAGATGTTCATTTTATTCCCTTCTAGCCTACATTGCTACAATTTTAAATTATAATAAATGCTTGAGGAATGAGGTTTTTATGGTTATAACACTTAAAACTTAATTTAGAGCTAATGTGCTTTTTTTGTTTGTTTCTTTCTGTAGTTGGAAGTATTTCTAGAACGTATTTGTCCAAATTCTGCTGAAGTAATGGAGCTACAGGTAATGGAGCATTTTAAGAAGTGTCCTGGGGTTTGCTGGTTCTGAAGTTGTACTGTTGTAGGAAACATTAGCTTTCCTGGGTGGTCAGAAGATGTTCTAGGTGTTCTAGCACTAGGGGGCAGGTGGTTCCCCCTGGAATGGGGAGGGTATTTCTCAGCCCTGCTCTGAGCAACTTCATCCCTTTGATGGTGGCATGTTGAGAACTGGCAGGGAGTCTGATTAGTTCAATTCCAGTCAATGAATGTTCTGCTGGAACAGAACTACCACTTAGGACATCATTTTCCAAATGGTTTTAGAAGGAAAATGCTTTTGTCAATTTGGAGTTTTTTTGATTATAAAATTTACTATAACATTTTCTCCAACAGATGGAAGTAAAGTGCTTTGAAGGAAGATGGCTTTTCTAATTTGCGCAAAGCCCCATGTGGGGAGCACTGGAGCTGTACACATACAATGCACATATATTCTTATGTAATATATATATATATATATATATATATATATATATATATATTGCATGTGTTACACTATACTGTGTGCATTGCTCTGTCTGCCCTTTTCCATTTACCAGTATACCCTGAAGATCTTTGCGTATTTTTCCCTCATTCTTCTACATGGCTGCATAACATTTTACAATATCAACATATTATAATTTATTTAATGTCTCTCCAAGTGATAGACATTGAGTTGTTCCCCATTTTCACTGTGTTAAGTACTGCACCAAAAGAAAGAAGTAAAGAGAGAGAGTGAGAAAGAAATCCTTGAATGTACCAATCTTCAAACTAATAGGAGAATATTTATTTAGAATAGTTTCCTAGAAGAAGAATTTCTGAGTTAAAAGGCTTCCTTTAGCATCTTTAAACATGGTGCCAATCTAAGGCATTTGTTTAAGTCTCCATCCACCTGCTAGTTAATTAGGTAGCTCCTGGAGAAAGTGGAATTTAAAAGAGGTGAATAGTTAAATCTTCAACTGTTCCAAACATCTCTAAGTAGCATTTGAAAAGAACCGTCTTTTCCTTCTTCCTATGACAATGTCAGGCACACTCTCCTTGTCTTTTTTGCCTAGACCAGTATTTGTCAACCACAGAAAGTGCCATGGGGCATCTGCAGGAGAGGAAGGTAGGAGCTAATCACTATCCACAGCTCCTGGCACTTGCCCTGTGACAGCCAACCCTACCGAATTTTTGTAGGTTGCATGAAAGATGGCAAAAACTTTCTCTGTCCTTCCAAAGTCGTTTCTTAAGTTCTCCCAAAAAGAAGAAGATCTCAGGATGGTGATGGTGGCTGAGATTTCACTAGGCCTATGCTCATGTGGTGACAGAGTTCTCCAGTTGTGGAGAATCCTCTGGATCAAGGGAACATGGGGTGGATGTAACACTGGGGAAGGGAGGAAGGGGACCTGAGACAATGGGCCAGATTCATATATGAGATGCTAGGAACAGTGAAGAACCCGAGGGAGAGGTATTTATTTGAAAGCAGGGGGCTTAGGAAATGATGCTGTGGGAAGAATCCGATTGAATTGGAGGCACCAGAAAAAAAAAAATGCCAAGAGATAAAGGAAGTGACAGCACCAGAAGATAGGCCGATGGCAATTTCATAATTAGGTGTGATCTGAGATCAATATGGTCTGTTTGGTCTGAATTCACTTATCCGTAACTCAATTGCAGCTCCCTCTTGTCCGTTATTGGCAAGCTTTTCAACTGGGTGCTGATATTGTTTGTGGTAGACAGCACGGCGTGTGTGTGCCTGTGTGTGGGGCTGTATACACAGGTGTTTTTCCTGGAGGATTATTTCAATGCCACATTTATAAGTTTGGATTCTCAGAACATAACAATACCCAAACAGAGAAGAAAAAATGCCTGAATGCCAACTCTGATAGGAGTGCCAGCTGTCTTCTCCAGCAGCCATTTTTCCAAAGTGCAATGATATGTATAAATGTGGCTTGTCAACAGCTGTGCAACAAAATAGGTAAGGGGGGGGTCTCTCTTTACTCTGATGTTAAAACGTTGGTAACATTATTTTTTTTAATATGAAAAATACAGATATATTGTGGAATAGAGAGAGAAATTTGTGTGAATTTTTATGATGAAACATAAGCTGTCTGGGTAGTGTCAAACCTGCTGCTGGTTACTTCAAACTGGAGGAGCCAAAGAAACCAAAAATATAATTTTCACATTCTTTAAACTCTGACTTTGATCTTTTATCCATCTGGAATGTGAGGTGGGGATACCTAGACTACCTTTAAAAAAAAAAAAACTACATAATCATTGAAATGCCTATCTTTGCCATTTTCCAATGAGGATCCACATTTTATGGAATGCAGTCTCCCTCACTGCATGATGTCTGCTGGCTCCCACATGCTTCTTTAAAGAAAACCGGGAGAAGACCAGTCAGCCTGAGAAGCTTGGAGACCTGTTGGCTTTTGAATTGTTTCTAAAGTTGGCTAAATATTCACTCTTGTTTCTGCTTGTCATGAAAGTGGGGATCTCTATAAAAAACAATAACACCTAAAGGAAGGGATTCTCTGAATGAGTTTCTGACTTCTTTGGGAAGTAGCTCCTTTCACCAGGAGTAAACACAGCCCTGGGCTAGGTCTAAACTCACTTGAACTAAGTATTTCAGGTGAAACTGATGTGTTTGTTCCAGGCACAAACACAGACGGGTAGTTTGTCATATTCCAAAATGGCACAGGGTGACACACGATTACGTGACACAACATTCTAGTGTCAGGCCACTCAGAAACCAAGTAGAAGCCGAGACACCACATTCCCCACCCCCGACTTCCTCAGGGAGCCGAGGAGGGCCGCAGAACACACACACCTGGGTGGAACAGATGGTGCCCTGGTGTTATTGTTATTTTACGGTCCAGCTGAAAGGCAAACTGAACTGTCACAGACAGCATGTGGACTGTTGCAGTGAAACAAGGGACTGTGTCCCCCAACAAAAGCCTCTCCCATCTTGTAGAGTCAAGTGTGGCTTCTCTTCAGAGGAGGA
This sequence comes from Mustela nigripes, assembly GCF_022355385.1. Classification (NCBI taxonomy): domain Eukaryota; kingdom Metazoa; phylum Chordata; class Mammalia; order Carnivora; family Mustelidae; genus Mustela; species Mustela nigripes. Next base: position 94,432,863 of record NC_081563.1, on the reverse strand, counting down.
AGGAACTTCGGAGGAAGCAAGGGCAGCTGAGATTTGTCAGAAACCATGATTTACATAATGACCCTTAATAGCTGACTTTAGAGCAGTGCCTGAAGTGCGGTCCTGTTCCACCTGCCTGTTAGGACATTCCTGGAGGACCACACTGTGGACCCAGGTCTTGGGCTTCTGTTGCTCACAGTGGCCATCTGCACATAACAAGGCCATATATTTTAAAATTAATTTCCAAACTACGACGACTCTGCAAAATTGTCTGCTTGAAACAGGTCTGACAAGCACACAGCCTGTGTGTGAGCGCTTGGGAAGCAAACTGAGGAGAAGCTCCTGGCGGGCTGTATTAATTCTTAACATGCAAAGACAGCCACGTGTTGGAAGCTAATACTCCAGCAAGGCTGAAATCTATTATTATTTCAGAGTATTAGCATTGTTTGGTGTAGAATAACTTAACTGTAATGACACATTGAGAAATCAATATGACACGAGAGCTGGTGTGCATTTTCTTAAAGATGAACTGGCTGATGGTTTTAGCAATGTTTTAACAGAAGGAATAAGCAAATTTCCAAAGTAAATGAATCAGAAACTGATAAGCAAGTAATACATTTGTAGTACATAAATGATTTTGGTTTAGCTTGTGATTATCACCATATTGTTCTAGAAAAATATATTATGGTCTTTTAGTTTGTGTTCAAATCATTCCACATGTCCTAGAGTTGTACATGCTTGATATACTTCAGGGACCTGTCACTCGTTGGCAAAAACTCAAATGTTCTTTTCTTAAAGGACACTCAATTTAGTATTGTTTGACAAGATGGTATGAAAAGTTGAAGATGAAGAGAAAACAGTTGGATTGTAATGTTAGTGACTGACAAAGAAAATAATATCCCTCTCTAAAATTCCCTACTCTTGGGCGTCTGGGAGGCTCTGTCGGTTAAGCCTCTGCCTTCAGCTCAAGTCATGATTCCAGGGTCATGGGATCAAGTCCTGCATGGGGCTCCTTGCTCAGCCGGAAGTCTGCTTCTCCCTCTGCTCCTCCCCACACTCATGCTCTCTCTCTCTCACACAAAAAAATCCCTACTCTAGTTTCAAAGTGAAATAGCTTTTTTTTTTTTTTTTTTTTTTTGCTGCTGATTATAAGCAAATTAAATGCTTGTTGAGAGCAATTTAAATAATGCAGAAGGGCAAAGTAAAAGGTGAAGACACCCCTGTAATCCTACTTCATTGAGATTACAATCATTGACAGTTTGATAGATTTTTTTCAGCTTTTAAATGCATAGATATAAGTAAATATGTATAAATAAAACAAATAAGGTTATTCTGTTCCTTCTGCTCTGTAAGCTGCTTTTTTATTTGACTAAACTTCTAAGAATTTTCCATCAGTAAATATAGACCTGGTATTAAAAGAGATGTTCCATCACTTGTTCCACTGGCCCCCTGCTGACAGATGTTTAGTTGGTTCCAATTTTCCACCTTTATAACCAGCATTGAAGCCACACATATGATAGTGTGTATTTTTTAATTACATTCTTAGGATAAATTACCACAGGTACTATTGCTTTTTTTTTTTTTTTAATTTAAGCAAAATACTTAGGTTTTAGGAGATAAGCCACTGGAGATAATCCACAGCAAAACTGAATTCCTGGCTGACTTTCCCTTGCCACCAGAAGTTGTGGCAGGCAGAATTCTGAGGAGATCACCCAAATTCCAGCTGCCCTAATGTACACCTCTGTATGGCCCCTCCCTTTGAGTATGGGCAGGACTGTGCATATGGTGGGATGTCTCTCCTGGATGGGCTAGACCTAATTGGGTGAAATGTTTTATCTGGGTGGGCTAGACCTAATTAGGTGAGCCCTTTAAAAGAAAGTGAAGCATTAGAGAGATGGTTTCCTTTCAAGAAGGAAGCCAAAAGTCATGCTGGGAACTCCCTGTGGACCACTTGGCTAGGAACCTTGAGCACTCTCTAAGAGTTGAGATGGGTCCCTTACAAGGGACTGAATTCTGCCAACAAATTTGGAAGAGCACTCCAAACCTCAAATGAGAATTGCAGCCCCAGGATGACACCTTGTGGTGAACCCCTGATCAAGGACCCAGCCAATCCATACTTAGGTTAAATTTGTCTTGTTTAAATAACTATGTTTGTGGTAATCTATTTCACAGAAGATGGAGACAGGGTACTGCCAGCATATTCTGGATTTTGTGTGTAACCATAATATGTGGTGAAATACACCCTTCCTAAGTATCTACCCCCTTCAGAGATGTGGGGGGGCAGCCTGTGGTGTGAGCCCAAAGCTCTGTTGTCAATAGACCTCTTCCTAGAGACATAGTTGACTTCAGTCCATACTTCTGTCCTTCTCTGAGGAAGAAAAATACAGCTTAGCCTTCTTGGTGCTTAGAAGTTAGTCCAGCTACCCAAAGGAACTTTTTAAGATATTTTTTTGTGACTCTAGAAGTTTTAAATTATATAATTTGGCTTTTCCCAAGATAGAAATAATTAATTCATGTCAGTATGGTCTCATGGATTCTTATTTTATTCAAAACTGTTACTTTCATTTTCATTATAAGCTGTTACTATCATTATTATTTTGATCCTCAGGTTGTCGTAGATTCTTCCAATGGCTGCTCCTTCAAGCTGGTTGCTGTGTCTTTTTGAGCCCTTTCATCATTTTTTAAAAATATTTTATTTATTTATTTGACAGAGAGAAAGAGATCACAAGTAGACAGAGGCAGGCAGAGAGAGAGGGAGAAGCAGGCTCCCTGCTGAGCAGAGAGCCCGATGTGGGGTTTGATCCGAGGATCCCGAGATCATGACCTGAGCCGAAGGCAGAGGCTTAACCCACTGAGCCACCCAGGCGCCCCAAGCCCTTTCATCATTTTTGAGCACTTCTTTGTGCGTTCTGGCACAACAAGTTATTCCAGATTTATCTTGTACTTTCCATGGAATGAATTTCTTTCTTTCTTTTTCTTTCTTTCCCTTTTTAAAAATATTTTATTTTTAAGTTATCTCTATACCTACCGTGGGGCTCAGACTCACAACCCCATGACCAAGAGTTGCACCCTCTACTGCTCTACTGACTGAACCAGTCATGCGCCCCAAGGATTGACAATTTCTGTAAGGAACCCTGGTTCCTTTCAGTGTGGAATGGTGTTTAGAAACCAAGATGTAGGCAGTAGAGGTGCTCATGGTTTCTAGGCCCTTCTGATCTATGAAATTTCTTTTCTTCCCCTTTTCTTCCCTTCTTCCTTACCTCCTCCATCCCTCTTCCTTTCTTTTATCCTTTTCCCCTGTCTTTCATTTATTTATTTTTAAATTCAAATATAATTAACACACAATGTCAAATTAGTTTCAGGTCTACAATATAATGATTCAATAGTTTCATACATTTCTCAGTGCTCATCAAAACAAGTGTACTCTCAGTCCCCTTATATGTTTTCCCTATCCCCCCACTAACCTTCTGTCTGGAAACCACCAGTTTGTACTCTATATTTAAGAATCTATTTGTTCACTTGTTTCTTTTTTTCTTTAGTAAACACTTTCATTTTAAACAAGAATAAAATAAACAAATTGAGTATCCCATTCAAGAACTTAAAAATAACAGAGCAACAAAATACCTAAATAAAACAGAATGGTGGCAGTAAAAAGAGAAAATCAGAAATGACTGAATCAGAAAACTGAAAACCAATTATATTAAAAAATAAACCTAGTTCTTTGAAACAACCAGTAACATAGATAAACTATGGCTGGTTTCATTTAAAAATACAAAATTATGGGTCAGTCTCACTTTATGGAGAGTGATACAAAATCTATTCATACAGCTTATCCTATTAATAAAGCGATGAAGAAAATTTTACTTAGTAAATATTAATATTCTGTGCAGGTGATAGGTATTGGGGCTTCAGTTTTAGCAGTTGTGTGCAAAATCCGCCTATATTCACCTCTGAATTCCTAGAGGCTGAGGAAGAAAGTCCAAGGAGTCAGCAAGGTTAGGATGTCTCTGCCTGAGCCAAGGAAAATGCAGGGCAGAGGGATGGAGATGGGGGCCTCCAAGGAATAGGAATCTCCAAGAACTTAATGAAGTATTGAAAAGAGGAAGTTCAAGTTAATGTTTGCCAGATGAAGGTTGAGAAGCCACTAGTTGAGAAGCCAAAAATTGTTGGTGGCTTTGCCCCTTGCCACACTCACAAATGTGTTTGAAGGGAGGGAGAGCGGGTCCAAAACAGCACCCAGTATGTAGAGGAGGACCTGAGTATAGGTGAGCAGAGTGGGCAAAGGCACTCACACCCTTCCCTCAAGGCAGGCAGATGAAGCAGGAGAAAGGCGGTTGAAAGCCTATGGTTACCTAAACAAAGGCTCTGACTGATATCTTGGACTGAGCATGGTGGGTAAGATTGTGTTAGTGGCTTAAGGTGGTCCTAAGATTTCAACTTCCTAAGAATGAGCTGGAATGTCAGGCCAGATTTCTGCCTATAGTAGGGAAGGACTTCCCCCACTGAATAAAGCTTGCAGGGCCAGTGGGAGACAACAGTAAAGAATGTTTCTGATAACATTTTTCTCACCAATCCTCTCATTCTTCTCACTTTTACCATAAGCAGCAAGAGAAGACCAGGTGAGACATTCAAACCTTTCCTTGGCAAGCTCTTTAAATAGATGGCCAAGTCCACCAGGGGCATATGCTTTTTGTGTTACTGCATATGATAATTTTGCTAAGCTTTCTGTCACTTCCTAGCAAGAATCCTCTTCCCCCAGTTTCCAATAACAATTTCCTTACTTCCTTTAGAACCTTCACTGGCAGTATCCTCAAAGTCCAGATTTCTACTAGCTTGCCTGTGTAGGCTTTTCCTGTCATGTTGCTCCAAATCCTTCCAGCTTTTGCTTACTTCCTGTTCCAAAACCACTCACACATTTTAATTGTTTGTTATGGCAACACCCTACTTTTAGGAACCAATATCTGTATTAGTTATCTATTGCCGCATAACAAATTGCTACCAACCTGGCAACCTAAAACAACACATTTATTTTCTCACAATTTCTGTGGGTCAGGAGTTCAGGCATGGCTTAGCCGGACTGTGCTTTCACCTTCTCTCACAAGCTACAAACAAAATGTGAGCCAAGGCTGGGGTCTCTTCTGAAGGCTAGCTAGGAATAATATGTTTCCTAGCTCACTTACAGCACTGTTGGTAGGATTTAGTTCCTTGTAGGTTTTGCCCTGAGGACCTAATTTCCATTTTTAAGATTTTATTTATTTGACAGAGAGAGAGAGAGAGAGAGAGAGTGAGCACAAGCACGGGGAGCTGCAGGCAGAGGGAAAAGGAGGTTCCTCACTGAGCAGGGAGCCCAACTCGGTGCTAGATCCCAAGACTCTAGGATCATGACGTGAGCCAAAGGCAGAAGCTCAACTGAATGAGGAATGCAGGTGCCCTGAGGACCTTATTTCGTAACTGGCAACAGCCCAGAGGGCACTCTCAGTTCCTTGCCATGTGTGTTTCCCAATCTTGAAAATGGCCTTTGTCAAAATCAGCAAGGGAAAGTGTCCGCTAGCAAGATAGAAGTCACAAACTCATATAATCTAATCATGAAAGTAACATCCTTTGTTGTATCTTATAACTTTATAGAATAACATTTTTAATGTTTCAGGTGTGCAATGTAGAGATTCAACAATACTATACCTTACCCAGTGCTCATCAATGTAAGTGTAGTTAGCACAATCTGTTAGCGCACTATGTTGTTACACTATTATTGATATTCTTGAGCTATACTTGTCATCCCCATGACATTTATTTTATAACTGGAGGTTGCCCTCTTCATCCGCTTCACCTCTTCTACCTCCCCTCTGCCAGCCACCAATTTTTTTCTCTGTGAGATAAATTTTTGTAACTGGTTTCTGATGAGGGTCTGAAAATGAATTCTTATAACCAGTAAAGAAAAACAGAGAGAGAGACCAAGAAACAGACCCTTAACTACAGAGAACAAACTGATAGTTACCAGAGGGGAGGTGGGTAGAGGGATGGGCAAAATATGTGATGGAGATCAAAGAGTGCACTTACCATGATAAAAAAAATGCATAAAACAATAAAAAATATGAGTGTGTCCTGGTGATATGTACATCTATGTGTATCTGTCTAGGGATACCTGTTTACACATGAGGGCTGATAGAGAAAAAAATTATTTTATAAAATTTTATACCTTATAAAACAAGGCTTATTTGATTCTTTTGGGACAGATTTAAAGGAAAATATTATGAGCTTATTGAAATTGTTTTGATTGCCCATAATGTTTGTTTTGATTATGTTGATTAGAATGTAATTTTCTGTCTGATTAATATAAACATAAAATTTGGGCTGATACTTGGTCTTTTTATTTTATTTTTCTCATAATTTATTTTTATTGTATTTCACAAAAGTAGTGGTCTGAGGCTGATTGAGGACATTTTTACAACCAGTTCTTTCTCCTCAGATAGTTTGGGAAGTGCTGTTATTGGTCATCATTGCAGTTCATGATGTAATGAGGTGGTTCGTTGAAGAATTGGAGCAGCAGCTGAGCTACTCTTTGGACCTGGGACATCCATTCAGTGTAGGGGTAACTTTATCTTTTTATAGACATGGGATTATGTGGTCAATCGGGAGGGAAACTTCCTCCCAGAGGGGGAAATTTTTCCAAATCATCCTCCCACAGAAGATGGCTACTCCCTACCAAGTTATGAGCCCAGCCAGAGGGGGACCCATTTCCAGCTAGTACAGAGACTGTGGTGGCAGTGTGAGTCAGAGTCCCCAAGGGGGACTTCAGCATTATCAGGGCATCCACCCCCCAAAAAGATATTTAGAGTAAAAAAATCAAGGCTTACATTTGGATTGTTGTAACTCAGCAGTAGGAGTACAGAGAAGAGGTATGTGGAAAAGAGGGCCTTCAGCTGATACCAAGGAAGGTCAATAGAAGTCAATATAGCCCTCACCCCCCCCCCCAAATTAAAATTAACTTAAAAAAAAAAAAAAGAATGTGTTTCTAGATTTCATTCATGGAAATTCATATCTGGTACAAAGCAAGTGAGAATTCCACTTTCTAATCTGTGGAGAAAATGTATTCATCCACACTCACCAATTATTAATGGGTATTTCCTGGGCTAGACACTAGGAATCTGAAAATAAATAAGGTACTACAGCAGCTCCAGAGATGCAACTATTTATTTCCCTATTACTCAGCAAATGGGGTTTCATCCTTGGGATAACTGTGGATGGGCACAGTCCTGGTGCCACAGGTCATGGGGATATGGAAAATGAGAGTGCATTCTGAGGACAGAAGTCGAAAGTGAAGGACTCAGATGATCACATATGGATGATGTTGAAAGGAACTGAGAAAATCTGACCTGGTGTAAAAGAGAGGGGACACTTGCTATCTTATTGTTTGTGCTCCTCCCCCTCCCCCACCCCCTTCCTCTCTTTTCATCTTCAGATTTATTTATTTATTTTAGAGAAAGAGAGATGGTGGGGAAGGCGCAGAGGGAGAGGGAGAGAGAGACTCTCTGGCAGACTCCCCGCTAAGCACAGAGCCCATCCTCTGGGCTGGATCCCAGGACCCGAGATCATGACCAGAACCAAAATCAAGAGTTGGACATTTAACCGAATGAGCCCCACACGTGCCCCTGCTGCCTTCTTTTTTTAGGCCCAAATCGTGTTGATCAATACAAAACCACTAGCCACATGAGACTTTTAAAATGAAAATGAATCAAAGGCAAATCAAATGCAAAATTCATGTTCCTTACCTGCAGATGTCATTTTTCAGTGGTCAATGGGCATCAGTACATAGTGGGGGCCAAACCGGATGGCACAGGTGTAGGATGTTCACATCACCACAGGTTCTACTGGGCATGCTGGAAGGGCTCCCACATGGAAGGGGATTCCCCACGTCCTTGCTTTGTCCAGACTTGAGGGTTGAAATAATGACGATAGATAGTTGAGAATTGGGAGGGGGATAGAGTCTAGCTTCATATTAGGGAAAACTTCTGAACAGAAATAGCTATTCAGAAACCTTTATATATAATGAATCCTCAGTTACTGGAGGGATTCAACTCTGGGCTAGGAGTTTATTTGGTTGAGATTCTTTCGTATAATTACTTCGGCTGTCTTTTTTTTTTTTTTTTTTTCTGAGGGATTCTCTATGTTTAGAAGTATTCTTTATCAAATGCTTTTTTCTGTTCTAGGTGCTCAGTTTCAAGCTTTCCCTCCATTATCAAGTTTATCATTTCAAGAATTCTGCAAGTCATGTAATATTATTGTTTTCTTCTTACAGAAGAAGACACTGAGACTCAGCCAGTTAAGTTCAGGTTGCTTGAGTTCTGGCAAGCACAATGGATCAATGGTTTTTTGAGGATCGGATTCCAAAGCTCTTAACTGGTACACTTTAAACTAGAAATCGGCAGATGTTCAATAAATACTGGCTGATTGAAAAAATTGTACCAAATAAGTATAGTAGTTTCTGGAAAACAAACAAGCAAATAAACAAACACTTTTTTTTTTTTTAAAGATTTTGTTTATTTATCAGAGAGAGAGGGAGAGAGCGAGCACAGGCAGACAGAATGGCAGGCAGAGGCAGAGGGAGACGCAGGCTCCCTGCTGAGCAAGGAGCCCGATGTGGGACTCGATCCCAGGACGCTGGGATCATGACCTGAGCCGAAGGCAGCTGCTTAACCAACTGAGCCACCCAGGCGTCCCCAAACACTTTTTTTTTTTTTTTTTATCACAACCAAGTAAAAATATATTACGTGTAGGGGAAAGGAATATTAATGACAAAATATTAACATTAGGTGAATGGTATTTCATAGGAGTAGAGCTTCCTCCTTTCTTTTTTAATTAAAAAGCCCCAATATATATTGTTGCTTATTCAAGAATACACATTTTACTTAAAAATATAAGAAAACTTAGTGCTCGCCTCAAGTATCATTGTTGCTATATTTTGACCATGCTTTCTCATGATTCTGTGGGTAGGCTATGTTTCCTTTGCTGGATTCCTCCGGGCTCTTCTGTGCAGCTACATACAGCTGGGGATTGGCAAAGCTGGACGGTTGAGGATGGCCTCATTCACATAGCTGGCAGTTGGTGCTGGCTTCCTCACATAGCTCTCACCAGCCAGGAGGTGTTACCTGCTGCCTCACATAGTGGTTTCTGGGCAGTGTTCCAAGAAGACAAGGGTGGAAGTGCAAGTTCTCTTGACACTTTGACTCTGGAACATCCTACATTCTCACATTCTGTTCATCAGAGCCAGCCTGGATTCAAGGGATGTGGAAACAGACCTCACTTCTAGATGCAGAGAGCTGCAGAATATTACAGCCATGTTTTAAAATCTACCATTCACAGCAAAGCATGCATTTAAATTTATGAAATAGAGACAGGCACTAGTCTATGGATTGTCTCAAATGCTATCTTGAAATGTCGATTTATTTTCCTTGTGGTCTATGGATGATTTATTTAGAAAGATCATACCTGCCATTCATGAAATTCTCACTTTTGCATACATCCTGTTTTTGGCCTGTGATGTCTGAAACACAATGTTGAATATATTCAAGTGCCCAGGTTATTGTTATTGTTTTACATTTTAACCGTTATGCTTAAGTAGAAATAATAGATGGAAACCAATAGTGTCTATCCAAGGGAAGGACCTCTGAGTGATACCTTCAGGATGGGTTGATGGTTTGAAAGAGAAAAAGAAATAAAAACTTGAGCTTGGAAGCAATCTGGATGTTCACCAATGGATGAAGATGTAAAGAACTATAGTATATACATTCAGCAGACTGTTATTCAACCTTAAAAAAGAAGGAAACTCTGACACCTGCTACAGCATGGATGGGCCTCCAGGACATTCTGCTAAGGAAAAGAAGCCAGTCACAAGAAAACAAAGATTGCAGGATTCTGCTTCATATAAGTTACCTAAAGTAGCTAAACTATTTCTTGAAATAGAAAATAGAATGATTGTTTCCAGGGGCCTGGGGGTGTGGAATTGGAAGTTGTTCAATGGGTATATAGTTTCTGTTTCACAATATGAACGTTTTGGACATTTGTACAACAATGTGAATACACCTGACCCTACTGCATTGCACACTTAAAAATGGCTTACCGAAAATGGCTTACCTGGTGAATTGTGTGTTTGTGCGCACATATGTGTGTGTGTTACCACAATTAAAAAACAAATTGATCAAGTTTAAGAAAATGCAGTCCTCTGGTTCAGAGCCGTTATCCCAAACTGCAGTCTACGCCCATGGCCTCCTGCCGTGCCTGTCGCCCCGGGAGCCTTGCTTCTCCGTGCGAACGGAACCGGGAGACTCATTGAAAGAGGAAGTGGAGTCATATCCGGAGATGAGAGGGTTTCTGTGTTAGGGACGCCCACGCGAATCCCGTTCGAGTTGGTGGGAGCAGTGCAGTTGGCAAACCATCCGGAGTGGATCAGAGGACTGGCTTTGATTCAGCCACATCCGCAGACCGAGCTCATGCCTTCAACGCCACACGCAGGACCTGCCATCAAAACCTTTCCGTCACCAACCACTTCTCCAGTTTTTGCCCCCAGAATTTGCAAAATCCTCTTCTGTTGGCGCAGAGTTGCCAGAGCTGAAGAGAGAGGAGCTTTTCTTGTTGAGGTCGCCTACAGAGTAAAGCAGCAGACTTTTCAGGGGCTTTCTCCCTTTCTCTCTGCTGACTGCCCAGGTGTGTTGGTGTCTCTAGCAGGAGTGAGCTGTGCTGCAGATAACACCTGACAGCCTGCTGAGAGATGAGGGGGACTTTCCCTGCAGGCTCCCCCTCTTTTTTTTCTTTTTTCTTTTTTTGGTGTGTTTCATTTAAATGTTTTTTTTTTAAATTAATTTATTTATTTTCAGCATAACAGTATTCATTATTTTTTCACCATACTCTTAACAAGGAGTCCTGAGTCAGCAGTCGACGTTGCCTGGGACCTCTCCCCTGCCTCAATTCCTTTAATTTTGAACTCATTCGTAGTGCCTCGTAGTTGCTGAATGGCTGTGGCTCCCCCTCTTCAGGCCTTGCATTTGCTTTCCAGGCAGGGGGACTTGCTACAGGGCAAACTAATGTACCGGCTGAGTTGTGCATTCCTCAGGAATGCAATACCGACCTGGAAGCCCACCTTAGAGATGTCTCACTGGCCAGAACCAGAACCACGGGGTAGTGAAAATGAGCAATCCTGGCTGCTGCCTGGTAGAGAAGAAGGACTTCGGAGTGGCTCATGGTCAGCAAGTTGACTGCAGTCAGTCCCCTTCTCAAAGGGATGCAGAGCCATCTACTTGCCACCCTCCACCCATCACAGTCCCCCAAGCACTTATAGGCCAGGAATGGAACTCCCAGGTGAACAGCCCGTATCTACCACCCACTTCCCATATCCTGTTCCCCACAATTCCCTTTACAGTGATAAATCCCTGAAAAGCAGAAGACACTTTGCATATCTTTTTAAAAAATATTTTATTTATTTATTTGACACAGAGAGAGTGATCACAAGTAAGCAGAGAGGCAGGCAAAGAGAGAGGGGAAGCAGGCTCCCTGCTGAGCAGAGAGCCGGATGCAGGACTCGATCCCAGGACCCTGATGTCATGTCATGACCTGAGCCAAAGGCAGAGGCTTAACCCACTGAGCCACCTTTATTTGTGTATCTTTATGTCCCCTCAGGCATAGCATGGCCTTGCATTTGGTTTAATATATAATATATATTTGTTGATTTTCTGAAATGATTGGATTTCCTTCCTGTCTTATCTGAAGATAATTCCAGACAATCGAAGGCTGATTATTGGGAGAGCTTCTGGTGGAAACCAGGAATACTTGGCTTTTCTTCAGGTTGGCAGAGAGAGTAACAACATCGTGATTTAAGTTTCTTCTCATGGCTTGGTACTCTGTGCTCATGCCTCTCTCCCTTCCGTCCTTGTTGGGTCTCTCTGTTGGTAGCTGCATCCGAATAGTCTTCATAGCTGATTTGCTGATAGAATGAACCAAAAAACAAAACAAAACAAAGCAAACCACAACCTCTAACTTCCACCTGATGAAAATCATGGGGTTGTTGAAACAGGAAGAGCTATTAATGTGTATTTGTCTCTATCTCCTTCATTTCGCTTACCCAAAGGTGCAGAACGACTGTCGTATAGCTAAGTCTCTACTAGGATTGCTGGGAGGGACGGTGGCCTCCCCCGGATGCTCCTGCCATCCTGGAGCCTAATGAGCCCTGGAGTCCGCAGAGCAGCCGGCGCGGAGTGATTTCACCCGGGCCCTGAGGATCCACAGGCTGATTTGTATGTTCTCGCTGTAGCGGTTTCTGAAGCCTCATTTTCTGAGGTCTTCCATGGCACACTGTAATTTCAGGATTGGCAGCGACGCTGGCAAGATCGAAAAGAAAACATATTTAGGGAAACAGGAATTTCTCTCAACCTTTATTTTGACATTCAGCGGTCGATGATGGATGTTTCAAATTACTCTTGATAAGAAGCTATCAGTAGGAGTTATTTTGTTTCACAGATACCTGGCAGGTCAAAAACACACTCAAATTGAACAAATATTCTCAAATTAAGTACGGAGAATAGGAAGGCTTTATAACTCATGATGCAGAGAATTCAGTGAGTGGATCTATGGCTCTGGCGGTCTGGTGAGCCGGGTGTGTGTGGGAGCGGACAGCGAGGCAGGGCAGACTGGAAACCCGGATCCGGTTGGTTTAATCTCGCCAACCGGAGCTGATTTAAGGAACGGGTTGAGAAAACCCACCACCGAGCCTGTCAGGATGGCAGGGAACACTTTGGATTGAATGAGCCTTTTAAGGTTCAGTTTCAAATGTATTTCACTAGTTACTTCAGCGCTCTGACACCTTTGTTTCCCCATCTGTAAAATGGGAAGATAATATCCTTCTTGTTGCTAACTGCTTTGAAAATTGTGATGCATTCTGCAGCTTCTTATTTGTCTCTGGATATGTGATACCTACTGTGACAGTAAAGGCAGTAGATGTGCTCCCTAGCAAACCATTTTCAACTTCTAACACAGCTGTAAGAAGTCGTGACTTCCATGCATATATTTGATGTATATATAGTGTTTGGAAGTAATAGTCATTGTATAGACATTTATTGAGCATTTACTCCATGCTGGGCACTGTGCTTGGTGCCAGAGATATAAAGCCAGTGAGGCAAAAAGTCCATGTAATGTTTTGTTTTAATATTGTGGTCCATATCTCTCCCATTGCCGTTTATAAATAATGATGTGGATTTTTTTTTTAAATATAAAGAATTGAGGTTGGTTAAGTGGCTGACTCTTGATTTCAGCTCAAATTGTAATCTCAGGGTCCCAGGATCGAGCCCCACATGGAGTTCTGTGCTCAGTGGGGAGTCTGATGGAGGATTCTCCCTCTCCCTCTGGCTCTACCCCCCCTCAAATAAACAAACACATCTTTATTAAGCATTTTTAAAAACATTTATTTATTTGAAAGAGCACAAGCATGGGGAGGAGCAGAGAGGGAAGCAGACTGCCTACAGAGCAGGGACCCTGATGCTGGACTTGATCCCAGGACTCTAGGATCATGACCTGAGCCAAAGACAGATGCTTAATTGACTGGGCCACCCAGGCAACCCAATAAATACATCTTTAAAAAATATAAAGAATTAATGTGATTGTTACAATTTGTTAAAAAATACAATGCATTCATTTATTGCTGTATTTTAATCTCATGTGGGATGTCTCATGCACACAGGACTGGATGTTGGCAATAGCCCTGGGCACGATTGAAAAAATCCTTATAAACTGCTATGTCTATAAATTGGTAACTTGGCTTTTGCCTTAAAATTTTTAAAATGTTTTAGTGATTTCAACTTTCAGGAATTTATCCTAATAGAGATGCGCCTGATACTTCACAGTCAAAGATGTGTAAGCAATGATTATAATAGTAACATTAAACACATTCTAAAGAGTCAATGACAAGAGAAGAGCAAAATAAAATTTGTCTCGGTAGGCTGATCTGTCGTGTCACCTATAGGTGATCCCACATTCTCCAGGGAGGTTGTTGGGGCTGAAACTCAAGCTCCACAGGGCCATCAGTTTCCCAGATGGCTCAGTTTTCCGTGCTCTGGATGGAATTTGTTGCCTTCTGGGGCAGGATGGACTACGTCTTATTTGATAGCATTTCACATCAGGAAAATGAGAAGGCCAGGAACGATGCGTGCCTCAGGAAAGCAGAATTTCCTAGCAACCTCTAGCCATCCCCCACTTCTACCCCACTGGCCAGACCTGTGCGTGGTTGGTAGATGACTAGGTCCACTGGCCCCTGTCATCACACAGGAGTTCCCTATAGAAAAGGGCTTCGTCTGAGTTCTGTTTTACCCTGCAGTGGCCCCCCACTTTTCATAGGAGGACTCCACCTTCTCTAGACCCATCCAGCTGAGTGACTCCAAGGTGGGGTTAGCCTCAGGGAAGTGAGGAACGGTCAGGGAAAGCGCCAGAACAACAGCACTCTGAGGCCACAAGCGGACAGTGAGACTGGAGGCAACAGGAACCGTGGGTGAATTTTGGCACAAGCTGGGGTGCTGCATGGTAGAGAAATGAACCCCAGCCAAAGAAGAGGAGAGACTCACTGATGGCACCATGATATGTTATTGCATAGAAAATACCCTCCAGTGGCCATTTCTGCCATTCACTCTTTATTAAGAAAATTTTTAATTGTGGTAAAATATGTGAAATGTAAAATTTACCATCTTAACCATTTTTAAGCGTCCAGGTCTTTGGCATTAAGTCTGTTTGTGTTGTCCTGCAACCACCGCCCTCCACCTCCAGAACTTTCTCATCATCCTAAATAGAAACTCTGTAGGCATTAGACAGTAAATGTCAATTCCTCCGTGGCCTCAGGCCCTGCCAACCACAGTTCTACCTTCTGTCTCTATGAATTTGATGACTCCAGGCACTTTGGACAAGGGTTATCAGACTGTATTTGTCCTTCAGTGACTAACTTATAACGTCTTCCAGTTTCATCCGTGTGGTGGCCTGTGTCACAATCTCTTTCCTTCTTAAAAAAAAAAAAACAAAACCGAATAATGTTCCTGTTTACCCTTGAGGCCCACTTTGGGGCTATGAAGGGCCTTCCAAGTCCATGGAGGTGCCCAAACTATGGCGGAACCTACCTGGGAAAGCTCCTGGTGTGACCAACCGTAGCCTTCCACATGACAGCGTCGGGCTCTGCTTGGACCTTCTGTGCTCTCCTCCACATCTGTGTCTGCTGGGCCCTGCAAGGGAGACCAGACGTCCTCTCTGAGTCACCTGTGAAGGGCTTGGTGGGCCCAGAAGTGTCCTTGTCCTTCCTCTGAGCCTTCCCAGACGACAAATTGGTGCCATTTCTCTGTGTAATGGATTCTGTCTTTGGGAGGGTGAGGATTTGGGAGGGTGAGGGTAGTGGCAGGGTTTGTTACTGTATAGAAAATAGCAAAAGTAGATGAGAAGGCTAACCATAAAGGAAAATATTTATTACTAAGTGGAAATTTTTTTCTTTTCTTCTTTTTTTTTTTTTTAAATGTAGAGTTTGGCCACTTTTTCTTTTTCTTTCCTTTTTTTTTCCCCCCCAAAATCAAGGCCCTGTGGCAGAATGGCCATTCTGTTGCAAATTCTAGTCCTGAATAGGGTTTACAGAAATTGGAATATTTTGTCTTCTCCTCCCCTTCAATGAGGCTTAAATGATTTATTTATCTTGCTCTCACCTTAGGGGTGAACTTAAAGCACTTACAGCATTATCAATTAACATAAGGGAAACCCATCCAACGAGAAAAGCGAGCTGGCTCTAAACCCAGGTGGACCTGAATGCACAGAGAAGGAGTTCAACAATGTGATCCTCGTGTCCTGGACTCCTGGGAGGGTTTCCTTGAACTGCTTGACATAGTCAAAAGCCTCACATTCTTTTCTGAAGGACAGTTGAGATAATTTTAATCATAATGGAGACTATATGCCGTGAAAGTCTTTAAGAGAAGGAGCGGAGAGAGTTAGTGCCGCAGAGAATACAGAGCAGGACGGCTTCCAAGCTCCATTAGCGCACAACACCTCTTGTGTGGAAGTGCGGTCGCCCCTCCCCGGGACTCATGATAACTATGAAAAGTGAAGCAAGGCTGTAAGAGAGGCCATGGGTGTTAAGCATGTTAACATTTCCATTATGTCTAAAAGCAGAAAATGGAACAAATAAAGCAGGTTGGTTTCTTTTTCCCCCATGATAATGTATGCCAGAATGTCACAAGAACTCATTGTCTGCTGTGAATACAAAAATATGGGCAATTCAAGCCAAACAATGAAAACGACGCTGATTCCATAAAAGCATCCCACTCGCATGAAGTTCACCTGGCAGGGTTTCACCCTTATTTATTTCTTCCCCATACGGGAGTTCCTTGAACGGCGTGATCTATAAAGTTGAAGCTACATCTGGGATTGCTTCTGCTCTCCCTCCCTGCTTTCTCAGGTTCTGAAATGCCAGAAACGCACGATATAATAAAATGGAAGCACCGTATTTGTTTGTCCTGTTTCTTCTCTTAGGTCAAATGCGGATGTGATTTTTTGAGGCAAAATCCTCATAATTTTCACAGGAAGCGGATGCAGGGAATCTCCGCAGGGTGCGTGATCCGTGGTCCTGTCAGGTGTCTCTGACTTCAAAGAACTTGTTCAGAAGCTCTGGCGTTGGTCCAGGGTACAGGCAGACATGGGTCCCTGCTTGCTCCTGAGCCTAGGGACCTGCTGAGCCACTGGGGAGGGTGTTCCAGGGGCTGGACAAAGCACCTGGAGAAGAGGCTGGGAGTCTTCTCTCTCTCCCTCGGTCTGCAGCTCCAAGAGGAAGTGCCTTCAGGATGGGTCTGCAGAAGGGATTTATGAACCTGAGCTGGCATTTTCGAAGTAACAAGCCTGCTGCTAAGATGACGGCATGGAATGTCTGGCTGTCCTCACCATCACCAGAGTGAGGGCATGAGACAGAGAGTGTGAAAGAGGAGACACCCCAGGTTTTGGGTTTTTGAGTTGAATCACGTTAGTTTCTGCCCCTTGTTGGAGGTGACTGTCAATTCAGTATGAAAATAAATTGTGAAAACCCACCTCTCCACTGGTTCAGTCATCTCCGGCCTTCCTAGAATAAAGCTGGCTTTTGGCACGAGGTACACAACACGAGCCCACAGAAGGTTGAACACCTGCCTCAAAGCAGCAGCACTTCCGGTCTGACCCATACATATATCTACACAAAACTGTATGTTTTCAACCCCAAAGAAAAAGTCATTCCTGGGCTAGAGAAGTTTTATTTGCCTGACCCTTATTTTCTTTATTTTCTTACCCTGTATTCTTTTCCTTCTTCTTTTGCTGACCTTTCTTACTCTTGACTCATTAGATATGGTGAGAATCAAGATTGTCCCCTAACTCTCCTTTTTCTCTACGAAAATGACTCCTTTGAGTTTTCCATGGGCATTAGGCTTGAGCATGAGGATGAAGTGTAGGCTGAGAAGGTTTGGAGGCCACTGGGAGAGCGGGAAGGGGGTATTCGGATGGAAAGGAGAGAGAAGGTAATAACAGGAGAGAGAGGAATTGAGAATCACATTGAATTTGGGGGAGGGTGAAGGAAAGAGAGAAGCCAAAGCATGGAATCCTCAGATATCATGGAAAATGCATTTCTTTTTTTTTTTTTTTAAAGATTTTATTTATTTATTTGACAGAGAGAGATCACAAGTAGGCAGAGAGGCAGGCAGAGAGAGGAAAATGCATTTCTAAAAACCTAGCCTTGATCATGCTTCTTCCCTCCCAGAGCCCTTCCTGGCTCCTCCAATGCCAATAAAATCAGAACTCAGTGGAGCCCCTCACCCCAACAGCAGGACCCATCTCCCTTCTAGATCTTCTCTTCCATTGGCCTCCTCATCCAGTGCTGGAACCACACTCAGCTATTCTTTCTGCCAGAACTTTGTTTGTCCTGTTCTCTAAAGCCTCCAGCTGAGGATCTTCTCCATCCTCCCAAGCCCCTCTTGGTAACCAACTCCTTCAGGGCACCTGTCCTTCCCCAAATTAGCTGTGATGTCATCCTCCTCCCGCAGCCAAGCCCTGTCTCATCAGACACTAGGATGCTCTCTCCAGGATGATGTACACCTTTTGCCCTCGTCTTTGTATCTACCTCTGCTGGAGCCTTTCATGCCTGAAGGTCATGGCACACTGTTTGGAATCACTGGACCAAGTTACAGAGCTCTGCTGAAGTTAGCAGGCTGGGTACACAGAGTCATCACCTGCTGCACTTTCTCCACCAGGAAGGAAGATAGGCCAACTGATCTTTTTGGGAACACATCAGGCTTACAGCAAGTAGGAACTAAATCCACCAAATTAGGTGTACAAGAGATAGAAAGTCTTTCTTACAACTGCATTTATTTTGTATTCTGGGCCCTTTTTACATTCATTTAAATGATATACTTGAAGCTGAAAGTGCTGTCACAGGACAAGCGTTTGCCTTTGCATCTCCCACACAAATCTTGACGATGGGGCCTTTTAGGGTCAACGTGGCGAACTTTTACAGTGCAGGAGCATCTAGTCTGTCTACAACTTTGGCAGGTGATATCCTCCACTCGGTAAGGGTTGTAAGACTTCTGACAAGTTCTGCAAAACTGCTTGAAGTAAACCTTGCTGGTGCCCTGCACACACCACACGTAAGCACTCTCCCATTGGATGTTGCAGTCCTTGCAGTAGTAGTAGCCGTACTTCTGCTCCAAGAACTGGAAGCGCGGCCGCTCCTTGGCCTGCCTTCCACTCTCCTTCCACTGGGGGGAGGGCGGTAGCTTAATTTCAGAGTTGCTAGGAATTCCTCCTTTTCCGAGGCTTGCCCCTAAGATTGGGGCTGCCCTGGAGCTCCACACAGCCATCTGCCTGCCTGCGATCCCTGCATGGTCAGTCTCCTGCTGGTTTTCCATCCGTGAGTGTACTGCTTCACCAGCCCTCACTCCTGATCCCATGGTCCATCCCTCACTTTTCAGTGTGCTTTTTTCCACCTCTAGGTCACATGGGGCCCTTAGGCTCATCCAACCATTGGCTCCATGAGTGTGGTCCCCTCAGACCCCTTGTGGCCTTCAGCTACTCATGGGCTCACGCCCATGGGATTGTTTCAGGTCTGCCCACTGGACTCCTGGGGATCTCTCTGCGACTGGGGCACATTCCCCTTCTGCTCCAGGATCCCCAAAGCTCTCTGAGCTTTCTGTCATCCCTTCCTGCTGGTGCAGTTTTGGGGCCCTTTCCTAAGGGCCCACCAGGGTCTTCCCAAACATTTTTCTCCTTCTCCATTCAGGGATCCTTATTTCAGATAGTCATTATGTATGGTCCAAAATCTCTTGTCATTGCCACCTCCTTTACTGTTCCCTGGAGGCCCAAACCTTTAAAATCCCCAAACCAGGAAAATATTACTTTCTCTGATGCCACTCTATGCAGAGGCAATGGCCATGGAATGACTTACATGACCGGAAGGGAGAAGTTGTACAAGGCAGCAAGACACAATGTGTGTGTGTGTGTGTGTGTGTGTGTGTGTGTGTGTGAGAGTGAGAGAGAGAGAGAGAGAGAGAAAGAGAGTGAGAGAGAAAGAGAGAACAGTCATAGTGATCATCCTACAAGGATCAAACCCCGAAGATTCACATGGATGCAATGCTACTGACTGAACTGTAGGCTTCTTCAGATTTCCTTAGTTTCCCCACTAATGGTCTTTCCTGTTCTAGGATCCAATCCACTAGGCCACAATGCATGAATGGTCAAGTCTCTCTATTGTTCTCTGATGGATGATGGTTTCTCAGCCTTCCCTTGTCTTTCACGACCGTGGCAATTTGGGAGAGTCTTGGTCAGTAATTTTGTGGACTCTGCCTCCCTGTATTTGCTCTGTAACAAGCATCCTGACGCAGGGTGTTTTGGAATCAGTGCTTCATACCTGGTTTTGGACCAAGCTGCTTCCAGGCATAAACATCAAAATGACAAGATCAAGCCCATCGTCTAAACCCGGGGACTCTTCACCTTGAAGTTATTCAAAAGCTGTGTTCCTAGCTATGAAATGTTGGGAACAATTTTGGCAATGAACTAGATGCCTGGCTTTCTAAAGTGACTGTTTCGTAGAGGGAGACCCTCTTTGAGATGGGATGGAATGAGAGCTTTTTAGGAATGGGAAGGACTGGAGAGCTGACGAAACTCTCTTCATTTTACCCATTAGAATACCAAACAGTATTTTGGTCAAATGATTGGCTCAAGATGCTAGAACTGGTTGTTTGGATAAACATTTTCCATCTAATGCTCTCCCCATCCCCCACTTTACTGTTGTTTGCAAGTAATTTTATGTATAATAGTCCCACTTCCCTGGCAGCATGAGGAGCTCCTGCACTCTCCTGGTGGGCACAAAGGATGCTGGCAGGGGTTGAGAGTTCCTGGTATTTGTGTGTGTGTGGGGGGGGTGGAGCCAGAGCACCTGTCCCAGTGGCCTGTGTCATATTTCACTGACCTTGGATTTTGGCCACACCCGTTCTGCTCAGGTGGGTCCCTGCTATGCCTGCTGCAAAGCCTCACTTTTCAGTGTGCTTTTTTCCAAGCCTTGGGAGTTTTACATAACCCAGCATGGCAGCAGGGTCTGTTCCCATGGAGAGCCATAACCTCCAGTCCATGAATGGGCAGTATGGAGGCTGGTTCTACAAAGAGAGCACGCCCAGAGGGTACCTCCGTGTCTAGAGAGACCATCCTTCCTGGCTTTCTTTCTTTCTTTCTTTCTTTTCTTTTTTTTTTTTCTTAAAGAATTTATTTATTTATTTGAGAGAGAGAGATCACAAGTAGGCAGAGAGGCAGGCAGAGAGAGAGGAGGAAGCAGGCTCCCTGCTGAGCAGAGAGCCCGATGCGGGACTCTATCCCAGCCCACTGAGCCACTCAGGCACCCCCTTCCTGGCTTTCTTCCTGTTTTGTTTCATCCACCTCACTCCTCCGTTCTGGAATCCCTTACCAAATAAATTGTTTGCATCCAAGTCCTGATCCCTGGAGCTGTGTTTGGGGAAACCCAAGCTAAGGAAGATGAACTGCGTACCCAGAGACCCAGCTTCACCCTATTTGGCTAACCATGGTGATACAAGATATATTCACATTTATACTCATATCTAAATATCTCTCTATATATTTATCTATATTACTTCGATTTATATTCATATCTATATATTTATATTGAGGTTGGGTCAGGTATATTGAGGTATAACTTATTTAGACCACATTTCACTTTTTTTAGTGTGCTGTTCTATCATCCTCCAAAATTCCCTCATGACCATTTCAAGTATACCCCCTCCACCCCAGCCCCGGAAAGCCACTACTGTGTAGTTAAGCCCTTTCCAGAATGTCATATAAATGGACTCACATGGTATGCAGTCTTTTGAGCCTGTCTTCCCTAGTATGAGGCATTCAAGATGCACCCACATTGTGGGGTATATCACTAGCTTGTCCTTTTTTTTTTTAAGATTGATTTTATTTATTTGAGAGAGAGAGAAAGAGGTGGCTGGGGAGGAGCAGAGAGAAAGAAAATCTCAAGCAGACTCCCCGTGTTGAGTGCAGAGCCCGACTCTGGGCTGGATCTTACCACCTGGGATCACAACCCGAGCTGAAACCAAGATTCGGGCACTCGACTGACTGAGCCACCCAGGCGTCCCTCCAGCTTGTCCTTTCTACTGTTGAGCAGCTTTCCATGCTATGGCTGGGGCACAGTTTGTCTTTCCATTCCCCTGTGTGAAGAACATTCGGGTTGTTTCTGGGTGACTATGAATAAAACTCCTGTGAAGCTGTATTTATAGGTTTTTGAGTGAATATAAATTTTCGTTTCTCTCCAGTAAATACGCAGAAGAGGGGAAGCTGGGTCACAGAATCAGGGTATGTTTAACCTGGTAAGAAACTGCCAAACAGTTTGATTTATAAAATGCTGGTTATTCGGTGTCTTCTTCAGCACTTGGTGTTGTCAGTTTTATTGACTTTAGTCATTTTAATTTAATAGGTGTGTATCTCATCCTGGTTTATTGCATTTCTCTAGTCACTAATGATGTTGAACATCTTTTGGGGGGGAGGTTTCTTAGCTATTTGCATATCTTGTTCAGTAAGTGTCTGTTCAAATCATTTCCCCATTTAAAAAAAATTGACACTTATATGAAGAATTTGAGAAGTAAGGCAGAGGATCATAAGGAAAGAGAGGGGGAAAGGAAACAAGATGAAACTAGAAACCAGAGAGGGAGACAAACCATAAGAGACTCTTAATCTTAGGAAACAAAATGAAGATTGCTCGAGGGGAGGGGTGGGGGGGGAGGGTGGGTGATGGACATTTGGGAGGGTATGTGCAATGCTGAGGGCTGTGAATTGTGTAAGATTGATGAATCACAGACCTGTACCCCTGAAACAAATAATACATTATAGGTTAATTTAAAAAAAAAAAGGAAAAAAGTTGAGACATTTGTTTTGATGCCATTGTTTGGAATCTTTAAAAAAAGAATCCAGAAAATTGAGATTTGTACATGGCATCTTTCAGACATTTTTAAAATAGGATCCAGCTTAAGAGATTTAGGGACATCACGTGGCTTCTTCAAGTTAACTCCCTACTGAGTTTTCAACCCTGAGTCTTCTGAATCGAAATCTAAGGTTCCTGTCACTACACCAGGGAAACACCACTAAACAAACAAGGATCACACGCCAGAGCCTGGAAACCCACTGGCCCCGTTTTGTGAACTCCACTTGTGGCCACTGGCCACACTGACAACCCCTGAGGTGCTGGGATCCAAGACTCACTTGCTGAGTGGGTGAGACATTTTCATTCTCGTCAGGACTTACCCAGCCATGAGCCATGTAAATGTCACACTCAAACACAGACTCAAATTCACAAAGGCAGCCAGTAGAATTCTGGTCACCAGGAGCCAAACCAAGGGGATGGGGTCTGCAGCGTTAGTGTTTATTGGGTACAGGGCTTCCGTTGTGCAAGATGAAAAGAGTTCTGGCGGTGGACGCTGGTGATGGTGGCACAACAGTGTGAGTTGACTTAATACCACTAAACTGTCCATTGGAAAATGGTTAAGATGGTACATTTTATGGTATGGGTATTTTACCAGGATTTTAAAAAATGCAAAATAACATGAACAAAAAGGTACAGTCTGGGAAGAAACAAAAAGCCATGCAGCTCATCATTTTCACACCAATTCTGCTATATCCAAAATGTCTTCTGATGCAAGACAAGGGCTGTGTCTTTGCGGCTAAAGGCAGATGAGCCCCATCAGGGGATAACACGTTTGGATTTTACATCACCTCGGCAGTGACCAATGGTTCTTTCAGCTTTTATGCTCACAGATAACATTTTGCATTTGCATTTTGTGTGCTATAATTGTTCATCAAATGCAAGTCTGCTATCTTGTGAATGTCAGAGAATTCCACACAGACATGGGTAAACAAAAATACGGACCCTTAAGGAAGGGGGTTGAAACAAAGCACTCCGCTCACCTATTCAACGGGAAGGCGGGTCCAAACAGTAGCAACAACGATTTTCACGGATGTGGGTCAAGGCCATCGTAAGCAGATGCGTCAGACTTCACCAGGACCCAGGGCCCTTGGCAGGGCTGGGTTTAAGCATTCTGATGGCCCCGTCTGAAATTCGCTCTCTCATTATCAAGAATACCACGTGTGTCCCCGGTTGTCCTTAAGAATCTGTATTCAAGGTCGTAGGGAGGCTCTGTGATTGTGAAGGTCTTTTCAGGCCTACCCTTCCCACGTGATTATGGAGAAGCCGCCGGGTCCTGTGTGCTCAAGGCGAGTAAGGTCTGTATAACGGGCCGCGGCTCTTCTTCCTTGGAAAACGTTCACGTCTTTGGGGCCCTGAACCTTTTCCTTTACCCATCATAAGGGGAAAATCCCCAGTCACATGTTGCATCATCTTAAAAGAGAGGACCCTCGTACCTTATAATTGTCCAAAAGTGAGGGCTAAGTGGCCAGAGTCAAACATTAAAACTCTGTCTCTAAGTCAAACAAGCAAGCAAACAAAAGTGATGAAGGCCCCCTTGCCAGCACTGGGGACTCTGCCATGTCTGGGGGGTGTGGGTAATGTTGGGGTAGGATTCGGCCTTTCTGTCTTTGAACTCCTGAAGGTTTCTGTGTTGTAGAATGGCTCCTCTTCAAATTCAATCGCTCCTGTACAACTTAACGAAATTGTTGCTATATTCACAAATCACCTACATTTACTTCGTATTTTTCATTGATGGACTTAATTCAATTTTTTATTTGCTTTGCTCTCGTCAGTAGTTCCCACACTTCAGTGTGCATTCTGAGTTTGCATTTCTATCATTTCCCAGGTGATGTTGCTACTTCTGCTGTGGGAGCCACACTTGGACAACCATTGTTCTAAACAGGAGTATCCCAGAAATTGTGAATTGGATATGGCAGTTTTATTGCTTTGCTAATACACGATAGAACTGGGGTGCTTGGGTGGCTCAGTCAGTCAGTGTTGGACTGTTGATTTCTGCTCAGGTCATGACCTCAGGGTTGTGAGATGGAGACCCACATTGAGCCTCATGTCCAAGCCCTGTGTTAGGCTCCACGCTGGACATGGAGCCTACTTAAGATTCTTTCTCTCCCTTTCCCTCTGCCTCCCAACCCCTGCTTACCTGCACTCTCTCTCAAAAAAAAAAAAAAATATATGGATAGAACTTATAGTTGTGGGACTCCTGGTTGGCTCAGTTGTTAAGCGTCTGCCTTCGGCTCAGGTCATGATCCCAGGGTCCTGGGATCAAGCCCTGCATCAGGCTCCTTGCTCAGTGGGAAGCCTGCTTCTCCTTCTCCAACCCCCCACCCCCGCTTGTGCTTGCTCTCTCGCTGTCTCTCTCTCTCTGTCAAATAAATAAAAGTCTCTAAACAATAAAAAGAACTTATAATTATATGTAGTGATCTGGTTTTCCACTGAGTATCCCAGATATAATGACAAAAACACTGGATTTGGATTCCAAAGACTAACAATTGAAAAGCCAATACCATGTTATCTTAGAGAAGCACCCATCTCTCTAAGGCTTAGCTTCCTTATTTGTACAATGGGAAAGATCTCAGAATTATCACCTTTGTTTTTTTGTTTTCTTCTTCTTCTTCTTCTTTTTTAAAGATTTTACTTATTTTTTTAAGGATTTTATTTATTTATTTGACAGAGATCACAGGTAGGCAGAGAGGCAGGCAGAGAGAGAGGTGAGCTGAAGACAGAGACTCTAACCCACTGAGCCACTCAGGTGCTCCAGACTTATCACCTTTAAATCTGAAACAAGAGATGATCATGACCACATGGGGCTCGTGAATGGGGTGACGACAATCACAGAGAAACCAAGATTGAACAGTATGGTGATGGTTTAGGATTGGATTGCAAGATGTCTATTGCTTCTGAAGGGCCACACTTTGTGGACAGTTGCAAACATATATCTGGAGGAGGGATTCACGTGGAAAACAGGAGGAGAATATGTTAGTCAGCTGGCTGGGATTGAGGTGCAGGAAGGCGAGAATATAGATGAGCTAATTGCTTGCAGTAGGAATTTTAGATTTGACGTAGTTCAGGCAGCAAGTCAACCCCAGAAGCAGGCATGTGACAAATGGCAGCAAGCAGGAGTAGGTTATGAGCACTGAGCACCAACAGGGGGTCAGAAAACCAAAGCAGGGGACGGGAAAGCTCAGACTAGAGGCCTGGGAGGGCTCCCCTGGGTATTTACCCTCGGAAAAGAAGGAAAGACGAAGAGTCTTCTCAGAGAACGCAACCATTGCTCACAAGCCAGTATTTCAAGGTTGGGGAGCAGGGTGAGGTAGGGGACACCTGGACAGTGAAAAGAAAACTGTGAAACCTGAAGATGTAGGGCAGAGTGACTCTGGGAATGATGCCATGGTCAATTTCGGATGCCAAAGAGACATACTGATGTGGAAATGTCATGCACTACTTTTCCCAACCTGCCTTCTAGGACACACTAGTTTGCACAATACAATGTGGTGTTTTGAATTTAAAAAAGCAGCGGGGAGAGTTTGTGATTGTTTCATAAAAGTGCTGCATATAATGGTGCTCCTTCAAGTTAACCTCAAAGTAAGCAGCACATTAAAGGCTCTGAGAAGGTCTGCAGTAAAAGAAACTGATTGTAAGGTAATTTCTACTCAAATACCCAAATACCAACAAAGTCCATTCACATAATGTCCGCAAATGCCTTGAAGGGCTACTGTTCCCAGAAACAGTGTAGGATCAAGGAGAGATAAATCATTTTTCTATCTCATAGCTCAGGTTCATAGAGACCTCTATTCCCTGGACTTTTATTTCCTGAAGGAAAGAATCGGAGATCAAAGGAGAAGTAACTGACCATCTCTACATCCTCTCCCCCACCGCCAACAAGCTAGGCCACCATTTCTTCAATTAGAAGTTCAGTGAGAAATTCAGCCAAAGGCAATGTGTCTATTCAGTTTTGTTTTAGCAACACAGAACCACAGATGAAGATTAGATGAGAACAGTCTCAAATAGTTGCTTCTTGGTCTGGTGGAAAGTTTGTTGAACAGTTACTATGCACCAGACTCTAGTTATTGAGTGAAAAAAGATGAATAGAAGATCATCTTGGTGTGAAAATACACAGAAGCAGACCCCAGGGCAAGGAGTCGATCGCAATGAGTAGGGACGTGGGGGCAGGAAAAGAAGGCAGGCATAGGGTGCCTGATTGAGCAGGGAAGTTTTGGGAGACAGTACAGAACAAGCACTTCAATGTCATTTCTCCTGAGAGGCAGAGGGAGCTGAGGCAACTAACTGTCAACTCCTCATCATTCTGCATTGAGGACTGATTCTGGGGACGGCTCTCTGATGCTTCCAGCTTGCCCTGTGGTCAGGGTGACAGGGGTCCCATAACCAGAACAGATGGTCCTAGGGGCAGGAGGAGCTTCAGGTGTTTACAGAGAGCAGCTTTGCTGTGTGGATGTGAGTGCCCAGAGGACACAGGTAGAGTGTGACCTTGATTGCTACAGGTCTGGGATAATGCTATATGAAAGATGGGGTCCCTCAGGAGCTAATGGGGTCTCTCCAGAGGCTGAGAACCAGACATAGCACAGATACCCGGGCTCTGCTAGGCTCTGACTGCATCTCACCATACATCCTGTTGGACCTTGACCCCTTGTTCTCACACTGAAGCATTTTAGCTGTGGTCAGTGTTTATCTAAGTTATTTCCCCTTGCATTCACTGAAGCAAAACACTGTTCTGGCAGGTGAGCCCTGCCCATGCCCCTGGTCTGGGATGGACTGTGTCCTCAGTGTGGTAAGGGTCCCAGGACTACAATGGCTGGCTCTCTGCCCTGGACAGTGAGAAGCACTAAGCAGGTCTAGGGGAGTGTCCTGAGGTGAAGGGTGTGGGTCTGGCTGGACTGAAGGCCCCTGAGTCTTAATCTCTCCCCACTAGAGAGTGCTCCCGTGTAAATGGAAGGGATGCTTACTTTGGGGTTTACCTTCCAATGTGTACGCTTTATCATCTGTGACACTGTTCTTCCATATGACAAACTTGCTTTCAGTAATCACCAGGAAATAATGAGAACTAGTCCTATTTTCTTGATTTCCCCCCTTTAGTTCTAAAATTAACATTTAAAATATAAGAAAAAGTTTCAACTTTAAAGATACTATTAAATACAATTAGTACAATTTCTTACATTGTGTAAGAAATGTGTACTTTCTACACTAAAATAAGTGTAGTTTCTACACTAAATACTGTGTACTTTCTACACTACTGTGTACTTTCTACACTAAAATAAGTTTTGCTTGTTGGCCTTTATAACCACGGTGCTATCGTGGTTTATTCAGGGATCTACTGTTAATATGTGTATGCATGGTGTCCCAGGACCTGTGATTGCACCTGAAACAAAGTACATAAAACTCTGAGCCTAGAAATCTTCTTGTACAAAAGAGCCAGGAGCTGAGTCCACATGGGTCAGGGGCTGACTGTATGACAGGATTCTCTGAGCCAAATTCTTTGTAGAACACAATGTTTAAGAAAGCATAAGTCATCAAAGCATGACAATTTGAAGCTTACACACACATATGTAAATAAGGTTCATCAGGGATCATAGTCATTGTTCAGGACTTTGATCAACACAAGACTTTTTGTTTTCAGAGAAGAGTATTTTCTTTCTGATGCTGTTAAGATTTGCTGGGCTACAGTTTTAATAAAAAACAGAGGAATTTTCATCAGTGTTATTATTGTTTCTGACTTTGCACCCATGGCCCTGTCCTTGATGCACGAGCGACTACAGTTCTGTTGTGGGATCAAGTCCACTGAAACAAGTAAAGCACAAAGAAGAGGGCTTCCAGTTTGCTATTTGTTTGCCTATCTCCCTTCTAGAAGAATCCAGAAGCATTTCAAGAAAGGCTGTCCATGAGTCTGAAAAATCCTTACATTAAGAAGGCAGAAATGGTCAAGATTCTCCTAAAAAAATAAAACTGGGGGACTCGACCAGATAGCAAGAACTATCACAAACTATAGTAACTAATTTGTGGGATATTGGGGGCAAGAACAGGCAAATAGATGAGTGGAACAGAAGAGGGAGTTGAGAGACAGACCCACTAGCAAGTGGAAACTTGATATATGACAAATTCCTGTGTAGAGTAAAAATCATTTAGTAAATGGTGCTGGGTCACCCTAACCATATGGAAAAGAATGAAGTTAGTCCCTCTCACAAGCTACTAGAATTTAATACTAGATGGGTGAGATAAAAATGAGAACTGTAAAATTTAAGCATTTTTCAAAATAAGAATAGAATATCTAACCTGAGGATAGAAAAGATTTTCTTATACAACAGAAAAAAAAAATAGTCCTATCCACAGTTGAAAAGACTGAATAAATAAGAGTTGAAGAAATACAAGAAAAGATTCTCCAGGTCATTTGTAATCAGGGAAAAGTAAGTTTAGGTGATCAGGAGATATCATTCTATGCTCCCTGGAGTGGCAAAATGAAAGAATCTGATAGGAAGTGTCGGTCAAGATGTGAATTACGGAGAACAACTCAACACTGCTGGTGGGGGTCAAATGGGTGTAACCACTCTGGAAAATAATTGGGTGCCATCTTGGAAATGTGAACTCTGGTGCAGTAATTCCACTCCCAGTGTATACCCTATTCTTGTACATCACACCAGGAGACAGGTACAAGAATATTAACAACTTCATTGTTCTATTTTTGAAAATGATTTTGTTGTGCAAAGCAACACACAGAAAATGAAATGCCTATTAGTCATCACTAGGCAACACATTAGAACATTGCTGGCCGCCCAGAATCCCTGCATTCACCTTCTGATAACCATTCCCCACTCTCCTGGCTCCTATTGTAACTATTTATTTGCTTTTATTCACTGTTTTATTTACTATGTAGGAATCCCTAAACATATAGTTCTCTTTTGCCTGTTTTTGAACTTTCTATAAATAGGACCACACAATATGTATTATTTTGCTTCTGCATTTTTTATTACTCAACATTATGTTTTTGAGATTCATGCATATTATAATATGGTGGTTACAGTTCATTTATTTTTACTGTTTGTATAATAATCGATTGTCTATACCTCTATTCACTCTATAGTTCATGGACATTTGGCTTGTTTCACTTTTTGGCTAATATAATCATTACATTAAATTGTATTTCCTTGATTACTGAGAGTTGGACATTTTTCATATGTTTATTGACTATTAGGATTCCCTTCTGTGCCATGTATATGTAAGGTGTGTTTTTTGGTCCATTTTTTCCCATTAGATTGTCTTTCTTACTGTTTTATGTGGTTTGAACTCTCCATTTTATGTGCACAAAATATCTTCTCCCACTGTGTGACTTGCTTTTTCAGTCTTTTAGTGATGGCTTTCAATGAATAGAATTCTAATTTTTTAGTGTATTTAAATTTATCAGTTTTTTTTATCCCTTTATGTTTAGTATATTTTTGTGTCTTGTTTAAGAAATCTTTCTCTATCTTAGAGTGAAAGAGACAGTCTCCTAAGACACCTTCCAAATACTTTATATTATTATTTTTTTTTCTTTCATTTTGCTTTTCACTTAGAACTTATCTAGAATTGAATCTCGTGTATGGTGTGAAGTAGGGGTCTATTTCATATTTTCTCTGTGGATGCTCAATTGTCCCAGCCACATATGTCTTAAAGTCTGTTCTTTCTCCCACTGCCTTTCAATTTTACTTTTTTCATAAATCAAGTGTCCATACGTATTTGGGTCTTTTTAAAAATACTCTATACTATTCCATTAATCTATTTATTTATATTTCAACCAATGATATGTTGCTTTAACTGATACATTAGTATTTTAAGTCTTGGTATTGGGTAGAGCAAGTCTACTCTCCTCTTTCTTTTTCATGAGGACCTCAACTGTTGTTGGTCCTTTTCATTCCCATATAAATTTTAGAATCTGCTTGTTGGATTAATTGAGATTGCAGTGAATATACATCAATTTAGGGTGGAATTGGTATTTTTATCATATTGAGGCTATCAATCCATGAATATGATGGTTGCTTTTCATTTATTTAGGCTTTCCTTAATATCTCTCAGTAAAATTTATAGCTTTCTATATAGAAGTCTTGAAATCTTTTGTTAGATTTATTCCTAGGTAAGAATAAATCTAACAAATCTATCTATCTATCTATTTTTTTGATGCAGACGTAAATGGTGTCTTTTTCTTTTAATTTTACATTCTAGCTGTTTATTACTGGTGTGGAGAAATGCAACTGATTTTTGTATGTTGATTTTTACAATGAGTAACGCTGTGACACTCCTTTATTATTTCTAATCTCCTACAGATTCTTCTAGTTATCACATATACAATCATATTATCTGTTAGATAACAATAATTTTGCTCCTTCTTTTAAAATACTTATGCTTTACATATATTAAAATACAGATACCTAGACCCCAACCCCAGGGTCTCAGATTCCTCGGCTCTGGGGTGGGGTCCTGGATTCTGCAGTTCTAATAAGGTAATGCTGATGTATCGGAATTACAGTGGGCAGCTTTCAAACAATACTGATGCCTGGTCCCTTCTGGGGAAACCCTGATTCAATTGGTCTGTAGTGGGCCTGTGGCACTGATGTTGCTTTTTATTTTTTTAAAAAGATTTCATTTATTTGACATGCAGAGATCGCAAGTAGGCAGAGAGGCAGGCAGAGAGAGAGGAGGAAGCAGGCTCCCTGTTGAGCAGAGAGCCTGATGCAGGGCTTGATCCCAGGACCCTGAGATCATAATCTGAGTTGAAGGCAGAGGCTTTAACCCACTGAGCCACCCAGGTACCCCTGATGTTGCTTTTTTAAAAACCTCTTTAGGTGATTCTAATGGGAAGCCACCATCCTTGACTTCCCTGAAATGAAATTCGTGGATAGTATAGCTTATTTATACATATAACTAAAAAAGATAAAATAATCGTTCTGTAATCTAAAGGAGAAATAAAAGGAAATTAAAAAGTCCCCTTTGGTAATATATATACTTAGGTATATGTATATATAACATATTTTATATATATATATATATATATATAATATAAACTACAATATATATTTGATTAAAAAATGGGCACAATTCTCTAGGAGACATGATGGAGGTGTTTCTTTCAGCAGAATATAAAGTCACAGTCCCAAAACCGACTCAGCCTAAGGTGTGGTGTGGTTCCCTCTGCACAGGGCTGCATGGCCAACATGTCATGGTTTTCTAAGCCAGTGAAAAACTACCTAAAGTTCTGGACAGAACAAAGTACCTTGACTCACACTGTGGCTGGATTCCCGCACAATTTAGCACACATGAAATCAGGCAGTAACACTTGATGTTCCTGTGTCAGATAGTGTTGGGAGTCTAGGGTCAGGAATTATAAATTGCTCTCAGCCATGCCCTTCAGGCTGAATTTTGGGCACTTCCAAACTCTAGTCTCCTTCTCCTTAAGTACCAGAATTCTCTCTATTCTCATTAAGCAACCACAGATGTCCCCCACAAATTTCTCAGGACACCCCCTTGAATATGGACTCAGAAAGAAAGAATAAAGAGAGACTCATCGAAATGTATTCAGATACTTTCTGCATGGGAGCCCCACCAGGCAGAATATCGCTGGTGGGTTAATCCGTGGTCGCTGTGGGACAAAAGACTCCCTTCTCCCCATATATCCACCCGGAGCAAGGGAGTCAGGGAGAGAAGGACGGCAGGTTGCAGGGCAAGCCAGCCCTCACTGGAAGTTCAGATTTAGTTTCCCCTCCCAGAGCATGCAAAGGGCCCCTGGAAGATAGAGAGGAAGGAGCTTTCTTTACACCCACTGTACCAGCGCCTCCCCTCCCCCCGATTAAACCAGGGAAACATTTAGCAATCTCTCGCGCTCTCTAGTGGCCAATACTTGTCATGCCAGGTAACAAGAGCTTAATTCTTACTATTTAAAAACCTGAACAAGGGGCTCCTGGGTGGCTCAGTGGGTTAAAGCCTCTGCCTTTGGCTCAGGTCATGATCCCAGAGTCTGGGTATAGAGCCCCGCATCAGGCTTTCTGTTCTTCAGGGAGCCTGCTTTTCCCTCTCTCTCTGCCTGCCTCTCTGCCTACTTGTGATCTCTGTCTACTAAATAAATAAAATTAAAAAAAAAAAAAACTAAACAAGTAGATATTAGGCTGAGTGAAATAGGACTGAAGCAAAAGGCAAATACTGTATGATTCCTCTTTAGGAGGCAGCAGGAGTAGTTGTTAAGAGTCACAGGGGCAGAAAGCAGAATGGTGGTTGCCAGGGACTGAGGGGAGAGGGAAATGGGGAATTACTTTTTAATGAGTATAATTTCAGTTTGGGAAGAAGGAAAAGTTCTGGATATGGATGGGCATGATGGTTGCACAACAATGTGAATATACTTAATGTCACTGAATTGTACACCTAAAGATGGCTAAAAGATGATAAATTTTATAGTATGTATATTTTAACATACACACACACAACTCCTACAGAAGTAAAATTTCAGCCTACACAGGTTTACAGAATAAAAAGTTCATTCTGTCCCGCATTTTCTTCCCTCATTCCAAACTTGCTGCACCCCAGAAGATGTTTCTACCCTTTTTCTATTTCTAATTTCTAATCTCTACCTTATTTCTAATTACAAATTACATATGTGCATATTATATATGTATTTGTTTATGCACACACAGAAATATAGACATCTAGAACTATATTATATGTATGAAATATATTTTATATGTATCTATAGACATAGATATTTCATATTGTTTATATGCATATTATATATTTCTATATATTTTAAAAGTTTGTATATACAGGCATATATAAAATATAAATCCATGCTGTAGATATAAAAACTTCAGATAAGTTTTATTTATTTTACTTTTATTTTTTTTAAAGATTTTATTTATTTGATAGACAAAGATTACAAGTAGTCAGAGAGGCAGGCAGATAGAGAGGAGGAAGCAGGTTCCCCACTGAGCAGAGAGCCCGATGCGGGGCTTGATCCCAGAACCCTGAGGCAGAGGCTTTAACCCACCATGATCTGAGCCGAAGGCAGAGGCTTTAACCCACTGAGCCACCCAGATGCCCCTTCAGATAAGTTTTAAAATAGAAAAGGAATCTGTGTTACTACTACATAATATTTTACAGTGTGGATATAATCTGCTTTAGTTGACTTCCTCCCCTACTGATGGATATTTTGACCATTTTTGCTTCTCCCTCTTTAAAAGAACATCTTATATATGTAACTTTGTGCACACATGTGAGGTTTTCTGTAGGATGGTTACCCAAATGTTTCCAACTTCCTGTTGAAGAAACTTGAATCTACAACACAAAAGCTTGTGTACAAATAAGAAGCTGGAGATCAGCCCGTGGAGGTTGTTTGGACCCATAGCTGCATACCTAGCCCTGGAGTTCGTGTTTTTATTTCTATTTATTTATTGTCATTTTAAATTTAAGTATAATTAATACACAGTGTTATAGTAGTTTCAGCATATTGATTGGACAATTCTATACATCACTCAGTATTCACCATGGTAAGTGTAGTCACCATCTCTCACCATACAATCTTTCACAACATTTTTTAAAAATTTTTTATTTTTTATAAACATATATTTTTATCCCCAGGGGTACAGGTCTGTGAATCACCAGGTTTACACACTTCACAGCACTCACCAAATCACATACCCTCCCCAATGTCCATAATCCCACCCCCTTCTCCCA